>NC_069145.1:78126028-78372300 GCF_943734635.1 Anopheles cruzii
CGCTCGCCGCTCGCTGAAGTGGGTATTGTTTGGGTCCTCCCGGAGGAGGACGTATCTTCTCTCGGGTCCCTCAGGTTCCCCGGACCATGATGTCCGGGACCGGATGCGGCGTCATGCTCGGAGGCGAAATCGGTTTTAATGACACCACCACACCATACGCGGCTCGAGCATAATGTATGGCGTCGGTGATTACTTTTATGCTAAAATGTTGCGTTGCCGATGGCTTTCGGAGGCCACGCAGTTCTGCCCAGAGGATCTCCTTTGGGTGAAGACAATAAAAGGGTACGTCTTCCATCACGGACCGATGGGGGATAACAACCCATAGACGGATTGGTATGTCCTAGGCTCTCAGGAGTCCCCATCTGCCAATACACCAAAGTTCTTCGGTGGACATTCGCTGCGACATTTCGCTCGAACTCGCCCAAACCTGATACAATTCAATCAAATTTCGCAATTTATGGCCATATTACTGTTTACCCCGATGGTTGATTTACGGCTGAGGTCCGCTTTCCGATCCGTTCGATCCGATCCGAATTGTTATGTTGCCCATCGGATCTTCCGATCTTCCGAAGCGTCACGGCAAGAGCTGCCGTTGGAGTCATGAAGTCATGACCACACCACTTCTCTGAGCCCGGTCAACCCACCCCTCGGGGTGAGGAACAGCATCATCGGCTCCAAGCATCCTTTCCCTTGTTGGATCTCTCTCGGTGTGCTGAGTGGGTCGTGTAAGAGTAAGAATGTTACAAAAAAGCTCTCGAGTCCCCCCCCCCCGGTCACTGGCCGCGCTCCCCTTGTTGCTTGTGCCCCCTCCGCCCAGGCGCGATGGGGTCGGGAAACGGGCAAGACTTGTGCAAGTTCACGTTCGGTTCATGTGCGATCGAGAGCCGGCCCGGAGGCTGGAACGATCTCTCCGTTTCTTCTCGCGCTGCTCCTCGATGGTGGTCGCCGGTGAGGAGAAGGGAGGCTGGAAGGTGGTGGGACTAGCGGGGGATGCGAGGCCGAAGACCGATGTGGTGAGGTAGTGGTGAACAATAAAATCCTCTTACGAGATGATGATGCTGCTGCGGGCGAACTCGACGAGAGAGAGAGAGAGAGAGCGAGAGATAGAGGGAACAAGAGAGAGAGAAAAAGACCGCTTCATCGCCAAGAAATCGTTGACCGCAGTCAAGGTCTTGGGACTTCACTCCACCGCCCTCCCAGGCCCGTGTGCATCCGCTGCTCTCCTTGCGCACTCGATCACCATCTTACCGGGGCTCCTTCCTTCTCTCTCTTTCTCTCCTCTTTCTCTCCTTTTTTGCCGTCTTCCGTCTGTTCTTGTTCCCCATTTCGATCGACTTCACTGGAGCTCCAGTTCGATCGGATGGACGATCGACGTCCGAAAATTACGCGCGCCATGTCCGAATATTGATTCCCGAGAGTCTCCAGGGCTTTCGGTGGCAGACAGTTATGGCTTAAGCTGCACATCAGGTTCTTGGTGTCCCGATTTCGGTTGAGTTGACATTTTAAACATGGACATTATTAGGACGATCCGAAAGCGGGGCAGAAATCGGTCAAGCGCGATTGGAGAGCGACGATTCACCTGAAGGTGGCACGTTTCCAATCATGTTCAGATTAGATTCGGATAAAGTTTGTTTAAATAATTCCACTCAATCATAAACCACCTTAAAGCTTGCTCACCGACCGTTGTGGTCTGACTAAGCTTTACCAAATTCAATTGGCAATGAGTAAAGTATCGAAAGAAGATCATTTTATTGAACCTTCTAAATCTATGAACTCCGATAAACTTGGCTGGGAATATCTGGCATCTGCATTTGGGTTGACCCAACACACATTTCTAACTCCCCTGACAGCGCTCCCCAGGCTCAGCTCGCGTGAGAAATCCCCTGGCGGTCCCCTGAGTCCTGAGTACGGTCGCCGGAGTAATTCCGCCAAGGTCGTAAAAAGTGTCACACACGGGCGGTGGCCGTAAAGTGGTGCTGCTGCATCTCGCAGTGCGTCATCGTGGTGTGTGTCTAGGGCGAGCCTCATAAGGAGGCTAACTTCGTTTGGCAAACCCCACGCCCGCGGCCCCGGGAGAAAGATCGTGTCTCTGCGTGGGACCTTCTCCGGTCTTGCCTTCCAAAAGACCGCTCGGCCCGTTTCCTTTTAATCCTTTGCGGCCCGCCTTTGTTTCCGACGACTTGTAGAATGTGGTCGGAATCCGGGCGCCGAATCGATTCGAAACCTTGTCCGAACCGCGCACGGGTGATCGGAATTTACGACCGGAAATAAAATATCGCTCTTTACGATAGCCGGCCGGTTCTCCCGGGTTTCGGGGTTCGCTGTGTGTTATGGAGTTCCGTTCTTTCGTTGGCGGGGCGGGTTCGATTCTTGGTCCTTAAACCGTGTTTGCTACTTGGAGAAAGAGTGTGTCGCCCGCCCGACTCTCGAACGCAGGAAGTTGCTGCTTGGGGATGAACTATTACTGCCGCCGAGTAATGGCCGGAGTAACCGGTTCTCTAGCTTGTGCTCCAATTTGTTAAGTAAACTAGTGCGCCAGGGCCGTGTGAGGACCATCGGTTTTATGATCGCGACGCACCGTGCACAACAAACCTCCCGCGGCAGCATTAGTTTCTGTTGGACATTAGACAAGGACGATACTCGTCGTGCTCGGGCATTTGCAGAATATGTTTACCGAGTCTTTTATGTCTCCAATGACGCGAAAAGGGATGTAAGGCCACCAAAGGGGTGTGTTCTTGGTTGAGCGTTCTGTGGGCAAAAACCGATTGGAAGCCACTTGCTCGTAATTGGACACATTATTACGTCTCTTTGTTCAGATGGTCTTTGTGTTATATTGGTTTTGCCAGTGACCAATTAAATTGTATCTGCCAGCGTTGATTGGCTTTTTAAAATGTTTTTCATCTTTCATTTTGAGTTGGTTTGGGATCTTAGAAGCAGTTTCTAGCTCCCATTTCCATTGAAGAATTTTTGAATTTCAATTTCATTTTGAGGGATAGAGATTTGAGCGATGGAAATGCCTATTTTCTTTCGGTTCCATTGTTTGTTAGGAAAATTATCCTGTTGGTTTCAATAACATTTATTGAAGTGCTGTTGGGTATACAATGTGTTTAATTTTTCCCCCTTTCTAGGGCCCTGCACAAACCAATCTGACGGTTTTCCAACCAGCAAGCAATTCACATCCAATTGACCGTGCGCTTCTCCACACGGTCATTTTGTAGATTTAATCCACCTGCTTGTAAGAGATTGTCTCTGGGTCTTGTTTATTATCATCGCAAAAGCGAGGGAAACTGCACACGATTAAATTCAGAAGGCATATTCGTCTATAATATGGGAACTTGAAGAATTAAAATGTGGACTTCGATGATGTTGTTAAGCGAAATGTTGTTGGATAATTTATTGCTTCATCCTGAGTTACGCGATTGACATGAGAGTCATACCATCGCCAGGTTCTTTATTATCAAGTTTCGTTCGTTTCGTGAACGTTCAAACATTTAACAACCGTAATAAACATAATACATGCAACCGTACAAACAGAAATTCATTTTTACATAATACGGCTATAGACTTCTGTACTTTTTTATGTTGTGTTTAAAAATACGATTTCTTTTCTTTGCACTTTACATGTTTATTATTTTCTTCTTTGTTCTTCATGCGTTTCCTCTTGAAGTTTTATATGTTTTCACCATCCTATTGTTTATTTTTCTTTTCTCTTTCATTCAACTCACAGTTTGTTAATGTTTCACAAGTAATTCACAAACCATTGGCAAGCGGTCGGAGTTTTTTTACTTTCGAAGAAACCTGGTATTTTTTAGGCGAAAAGTAAGCATAAAGAACAAAATAACAAAGGGACATGCTTCTGTGAGCCGAACGGCGGGGGCTTGTAGCGCGCCCGGTGGGCACTCTCCTCCGGCAGTGTAACGTTCCGTAGCCGTGGCCACAAACAGTGTGTGAATAACGTTCGCGCGTGCTCGAGGGGCTCGCTCATTTCCTTCCGGGGAGCTCTGGTGCGTGCATGGGCCAAAGCAGCAGCCTCAGAATATGGCCTCTACAGGCGCGCTGGTTGGGCCCCCCGAAAACACCGAAGCCTCACCGCGTGACCTACCGCGTTCGAGGATGTTAATACACGCACCGTGCGCACGGCGCTGCCCAGCCGACGCCGTCGCCGCCGCAGCCACGCGAAGAACCTGCTGCTGCGCAACTGAGCGGCGCGCCGCCCCGCGCACAGGAGTCGGATTTGGATTTCTGCACAATCGCGCGCAGTCACAGTCCGCCAGCGGTCCGCAGCGGACCTCTACGGGGCTACAAGAATAATTTTACACTTCAAGGATAGCTGGAGACGCTCGGTGCGCCGGACCGGCACCGACCGGAGCCCCGGAGCGCGCGGGTCTCTTGCCGCCGCGCCTGCGCCGGGGCTTCTTCCTGGTGCTTTTTGCGCGCTTCACTGGGCGTAAATTTTTCGGCGATCCGGTCGATGGGTCGATCGTGCCTCTCCGCCTGCTCCGTTGCGCTCCGGCCATCTGGCGCTTCACGGAGCCAAACTTCACGAGAGCGTCACGAATCGATGAAAGTTTGTTGCACTCCGTCTCCGGGCGGCTTTTAGCCCGCCGGGCCGGGATCAATGCCATGACGAAAGATGGTTCCGTTTTCGTGGAGAGACCCCCGCGAGTAAGTGGGTCGTTGGCGACGTCGGCTTTTTAGCATACACGTGTGTGTGTGCGAGGCTGCTCATTGATGGTTTGTTGATTTCTGCTCTTTTTTTGTGGAACAGGAAAAAGCTCACGAATCACGGTCTGCTGCTCAGCGACTACTGTTTGGTTGGTGAGCACCGAAAATGGCCAACAGTCTTTTACAAGTCACGATTCTATATTACGCTACACGAAGGTCTATAGTTGTTCCAGGTGCTCTCTGCTCACTGCTTAAACAAATGCTTCCACTAAATTAGTTAGAAGTAATTAAAAAAGCAACTTTCAAAGTTCGACGTTGGCTACAAAAATTGCTCAATTCACGTAAAAAAAATAAATTTTGTTTGCAACTTATCTTTTAAGAGGCTAGGCCATGTCCACTTTTGTGCCTGAAAATGACGTTTCACAGGGGTCATTACTTTATTGGTACCTGTTGAAGAAAACTGCTACAGAACAGCATCAAATGCTTGTCGGGGCTTGATTTTGGAAGATCACAGTGTTTTCAGCGATTTAAAAAAAAATTACGACTTTAACAAGCAAAGAGCGTCGTAGGGCTCCAAACAAGGACTTTCTGATGGGACCAGAAAGGGTTGGTGTATCAAAAGCTCCTAAAACCTGGTGAAACCGTTAATTCAGATCGCTATTGACAATAAATGATCAATTCAAACCGAATTTGAACGAAAAACGATCAGAATGGGCCAGAAGACACGGTGCGGGTAACTTGGCTTTGTGACAATGCGCCTGGACACAAAGTAAAAACTGGTTCAGGACACAATCAAACACTTGGTTGGAAACTGCTTTCCAAACCGCTGTAGTCGCCAGACTTAGCTCCTTCCGATTATCATTCAGTTTCGTCGATGGGACACGCATTGGCTGACCATCTTTTCGATTGGTTTGCTTCAAAAGACGAAGAATTCTTTCGACGTGGCATCCAAGATTTACCAGAAAGATGGGAGAAATGTATATCTAAAGATGGAAGCGATGGAGTTTTTCATTTCAATGCAATAAACATGTGATTTCTTTGTCTCCTTTCATGGATTTGGACCTGGTATATAAATCACGATGATGGTACGATGAATGCTTTAAGCATCTCTCTATCCGATTAAACGGCTAAACGGCGGGGACTGGAATGTTGAGTTATTACAGGCTGTATGGCAATTGGAATAACAAATTGGACAAATAGCGCACATCCTGAAAGCCTATTTTTGTAATCATCCTATCATTCGTATGGTGTGCTAATAAAGTCCCGGGTCCAACGTGCCTGTAGGGGGTAACCTTGGCCAAATTGCCTACGGTTCCACGAAACATCAGGATCGGATCCTTAATAACGGCCATGGCGTGTGGTGTTGCAACCCGATGTGGGGTGATGGGTGAAGGTCCCGGCGGGTATGGTTCGTCCTGGACGCCGGGTTCCAATGCCACCGAACCATCGAACAATGCGCGAGAGAGTGACCCGAGCGGGGTGAATATGAGCATTATTATTGCAGCCAGCAGCCAATCTCACGATTCGCGCTGGGCGGAACGAATAAATGCATCATAAATAATGTGTGTGCGCGCGCGCGCGCACCCGGCAAGGATCAGCCCCATCCTTTCGGAGCATCATCGAAGTGGTGCACCGCGTGCCCTTGCTGGGCAACGTGCCCCGTTGTGGTGTTTTGAAACAATGGCACGAAAGGCACGGCACAAAAACCGCGTGAGATGCACGACGAGTGTGCCGCTCCTTGACGCGCCGAGCGACCCTACTCGGGCGGGGATCCTTCAAGGATGCGAAATGGGTGGCTACGCTGCAGAGTTCGCCCCTGTGGGGTAGGTGGATAATCGATAAACAAAGCCCCAGCAGCAGCAGCCACAACAGCAACAACAACGGACGGCATCATGATTTCGAGAGTTGCACCACGTTGGGCCGGTCGTGTGTTCGTGTCGGACCTTGAAAGCATGCACATTGCGATTCAATGACCTCCGCGCTGCATGCAACGCTGCCGCAGCATCAATTGCCCACCGCCGCCGTATCCCGTCGGCTCCTGCCTGCCGCCGGCGAGGGACTCCGCGCTCTCCGGGACACGGCAAGCTGCGATTCGCAAGACGATGGTGGGACCCCGACCATTGGAACCTTGAAATTTAAGCGAAACGAATCTCGGTACTACACGGCGGACACTGCTGAAGGGCACCCACCGCAGGGGGCGGGCGTCGACAACAACGTGGCCACCACCACGCACAAACACACACACACAGCACACGATGGGCAGCGAAAAGCAAAAGTCGTTGGGCGAAATTGAGCTATAAAAGGATTAACTGAGGGCTAAACTCTATCCCCCCTCTAGCAGGGGCTGTGTGAGGAGGGTCGGGATTATAGGGGCCACGCCACGCTCTTATCTCGTTATGATGCAACTGCTGTGCATGTGTTGTTGTGTCGATGTGGCGCTTTTTTTTATTTACCTGCTCGCAATGCAATTCGGTGCCGGTGATCGTGATTTTACACATCACCACCAGCGCGGGTTCCCGCGGGGGAGAGAAGGCTAATAAGGAGGGACACTGGTGGTGGTGGAGGGTTTTATTGCCGCTTGTGGTGCCCACGGCGCATCATAAAGCGGGCTTGAATACTTATTTGAAACGAGATACTACGGAGATGATGAGGGATGAGGATAGCATTGTGCCGCCTAAGGGCCCCAATAAAAGGTGCACGACGGTGCAGATTGACCGTGAAAGTGGACCTACACGCATCGAAGGATGATGTTAAGGGCATTAGTTGGAGTGTGTTTTGCTGCTGTTGTTTGCAACTATTTGAGTAAAATGAGGCACCTCTCATCGACGTTCCACAAAGACTGAAACGTCCTTGGGATTCAAGAAGAGCGAACAGCGCACAAAAGCGGACAATGTGAAGGTTATGTGAAATGGACATGAATCAACTGCTACAAATCGACATTAGCTTTAGTTTTCCATTTCTTCGTTGACTTTTTTTGTGTCCATGAATGATGCTTTATTTATAGTAGAAAAATATTTAACTTTGGACAAACAAAAATTATGGCGTTTGTCACGTCTCACGACAGATGAAGTCTTTAAATTGTGTGCCGACTTGGGCTTATTCGCAGTATTCGTAGATATACCACTGTGTCCAAAAATCAACGGAAATCTGCTGTCTTCGATTATCGATTTCCTCTTGAGGTTTTGTATCACATTTTCTTGATCGTTTTAACATAAACTCAGCCTGTTTAGCTACGGAACCACCTTATTCGTGTGATTTAGTCTCACGTGACTTCTGACTATTCGCTAAACTCAAGAGGTCGCTCCGTGGACACCTTTTACAATCAGAAGATAGGAACCGAAATGAAGCATGTGGCGAAGGCTATTCCCAAAAACAAATTTTTCGCAACGTTTCAAAAATTTAAACAAATGTAGAAATAGATGGATTGCATAGAGTAGGGATTATTTTAAAGCAAAAATGAGCATAGATTTAGAAGAATTAACGTTGAATTTTTTGAGTTATAAACGAATTTGATTTCTACTTCCTATGGGCTTATGCGAGGCATTTCAATATTTATGCTTGATTCAACAACGAAACACAACCATGGCGAACGCATTTTGAATTGATGATGATGACGCCAAAGACTGTCGAACGCGCCATTACTTAACATGAGTTTCCCACGAGGATCCAGGAAGCCTTCAAGCCCAACAGACGCGTCTTTTAAACTTCCGCGCATAATGTTGATCGAGGCGCACACAGAGAATGCCAATGGAAAGCGAAATGTCACCCCGCCGTCGCGGGTTCAATGCTTCAGTGCAGGACACACGGAGCCTCATTGTAACAATTGGCGGAACTGATCGTGATGCCCTCCCCTACCCGCCAACTCCACTCCCGTCGCCCCTTTATGCTCTCCTCGCGCGCACAACATAAGAAACCCGGCTACATAATGGTGGCCACCGGGACAATGGAGTAGGAGCGCGCGCGCGCGCTTTATCAGCCAGGAGCAATCGTCGCCAGCCAACGACACACGCTGACCGTGGTGAAACCCGGTCCCGTGGAGAAGATGTTGCGAAATTATCGAGAACGGATCAGCAGTGGCGCGCCGGACCCGGGCCCCATTAACCCGGGAATCGGAGCGATCCCTTTGCCAACCGGCGGGTCACAAAAGACATCCTTTTCTTCGGTCCTTCGCGCGAAGAGGAAGCAACGCGGATCCCCGGGCGAGCACTCTCGAAGGCGCGTCATTGAACCTCGACCTCCCCATTTGTTGCGCTTTGGGTACAATTTGTGGCCCCATTGGGGCGCGCGGGAAGGGGACGCAACATTGTTGTTGGCCAAAGGAATCGATTGGCCCCGCGCGCAGACCACCAGGCCCCGAAGATTGATTCCACTTTTATCGCTCATGATTGCTTCCCTCTGTTGCTGCGAAACCACATTAACTGTACGACGACTCCGGCTCTCTGACCATCGCCGGTGCCGGCTTCGAGCCGGTTCGCTTATGCTCCGGTGCCGTTAATATTCATTCACTTTTTGCTGACGACCGTGGCCACCGCTCTCTCGGGCCGCGCGAGATCGTTTATTGAACTTGAATTTCATGGTCGTCAAAACTGAAAAACACGCCGTGGAATGGAAAAACAAGGAAAAGCCTCTGATTGAAAAAGATGGAACGAATTGGCCGTCTTGAAGCGTAAAGGCACAATCCGCGCGTGCGAAAGAGAGAGAGAAAGAGTGGCCCCGAATAAGCCATAATCATAACCGAAAGAACAAAATTGTGCCTTATGCAGCGTGCCTTGTGTAGTGCGTGATGAATGTAAATTGTAATTAGAATCCTTTCCGTTTTTTTTCGGCTCCACAATCGATTGCGGGGACCACATCGAAAAAACCACCGCCGATTCTTAATCGTTCGGATTTAGCTCCACGGATCGGAACTAATCCGTTCACGAACTGTTTCCGTTGAAAGAGTTCGACTCGACGGACTTGGCCGAGGGTTAACGTACGGTTTGAGAGGGATTTTTGTTCCATCTATTTCTAGTTGGATTCTGCCTAAAAGCAAAACCAGAAATGAAAGGGAGAACATACCGTGTCAGAGATGGTGATTGCGTGTTGCATAACTTTAGGCGCTTTCGGAAGCAACACCGATATTGCATCGAGTTTTGAGGTCGAACTATCAGCCACAATATTGCCCATCTGGGTCATGTGTTATTCACACGGATTCGCAACATGCTTATGGGGAACCACCAATGATTCAACTGTGTCCGTCATTGGACAAATGAATCAACAAATGGCACTCAAGTTATAGATTTCACACGCCGGCATTGTTGAAGGCACTGCTCTATGAGTAACTCCCCAACTCAAACGACAAAAAATGAAACACCCGAAAGGAAGCCAGCATCATTAACTGGAACGCCACCGGACTCCACTCAGCATCCGGCATGAGTTGGCCGGCACGGCACCACGGGAAAGGATCACGACACGATCACGGCGAATGCGTTGATGATTGATTTAAGTATTGCGGCTCGTTTAATAATGGGCCCGCGGTCCCCCCCGAGATCAGGTCCTCCGCCACCTTAATTGGTGGTAGAGTTGACTACGAATTCTTTCGTGGCGCGGAAAACAAAAATTAAGAACCGGATCGACACGACGGAACTATCACCACCACCAGTCATCACCGTCGTCGTGAATCGCGATTAATTGTTCAATTGTGCATATTAATTGCACATAAAAGCATCGCATGCCACCAGACACATGACCCACACGCCGGGCGCGCATAATTCAATCATCAGCCGCAGAGACACAGGTTTTTTTTCTTCTGTCGTTCCTTGCGCTTATCTGCTCCATCTCCATGTGCTCCAAGTGACGATTCGCGAGACAGTCTTTTCGTTGTTTTTACATTCTTATTTCGCCTTCTTTTTTTTGTTTAATTACCACCGCCGCCGGTTAGTTTGTTGGTGAGTTCTTTTTTTACACGGGTTTTGTCTTTCGTTGTGCTGCGTTCTTGGTGCACGCAGTTGTCATTTGGGGCGAGACGGTGGTGGCTGTGCCTTGCGTTTTGGGCGACGGTTCCCCCGTCTCGCGGTCTCGTTTATGCTTCGCCGTTTTAATTCGCTTTAAACGCCCCAAAATCGCCTGTTTTTAATTTCATTTTATGGTTCCTCTCGGCGGTTTCCAACACACACGCCCGGCTCGGCTACTCGGTGAGGGAAGCCATTGTCCAGCCATTGCGCGCAGAGTGCATCAGCCTCTGCTTCCGATTATCCTCCGCGCATTCGGTGGGACCGCGTGTGGCACATCGTCGTCATCAGCCGGATACCCGGGGGCGGCCCGTGCATCAGCTTGCAGTTGTTGCATCCCAGGCCGCCACCCCGGGCACAGCACATCATGACCCGCATCATCGACCGTCAGTCGGGTGTGTTGCCGGGTGTGTGTTGGTCCATAATGGCCCCTTGGTGTGGTGGTGGTCATTCACGAGCCGCCCTCCTGCGAGCTTAATTTTAATCAAAAGCGATTAATAACCGACCAATTGCTGTGTGTGGTGTGCTGACCGCCGCCCTGTGTCAGTGTCCCTGCGGCGGTGCCGGTTTCTTCGCACGCCTCGCCGGGCGATAAAATGGAAGTTAAGTTAATTTTTACTACGCGTCCCCGTCCCCACAGTAATTGACGCTGCTCTGTCGTCATCGATGATACGCGGTACGCAGCCGCGACGGGTCGTCCTGTTCGGTGTATGGACGGTCGATTGTTTTATTTAATTTTACCACCCGGCAACAACAACCAGAGCACGGAGCAGAAATGGAGTAGAAATCGAGCAGCAACAGTCTACCGGACACTACCAGTTTGCTAGTAAATCGTTGGAATACTAGTCATTTATTACTATTTAGCATTTTTTATGGTTCACGTAGAGTTTTTGGGAAAAAATGGGACATCTGCGAAGTATTCGAGCAGTTTCGAGCAGTTAGCAAAAATTGTTAATGTTAATTACTGTTGGCTTTCGGTCGATTTGAAGCGACCTGAATCTGGTCTGAAAGAACAATAGCTGTCTTAAGTCAATCTCCGCAACCGCGCAACTGGATAAACAACTTTATGGCAACTCTGTCGACGGTCGGCAACCGGAGCAGGTCGCTCATTGACTTGAGTTTTAATTCCTCTCACTAATTCTTCTTTTTCACAATCCTGCCGCGGCCAAAAGGACGTGTTTTGATTTGAACTTGCACACTGCAGTGACAAAGAACCGGAACCGCAACTATAAATACGGCGGCGCGGTGCCAAAGGATGAAGTAACGGCGAATGGTGGCCTCGAAGCAGCCAGAGGGAGGTGGCAACCGCGTTCCTGAATCGCGCAATAATCGCGGATGCGTGTGTGTGTGTGTGTGTGTGTTGGCACGGGCACGCACAATACTGTGCGTATGTGCGCGCGTGGCTTCGGTGGCGCGAAAAAGACACACGTACTCCAAATCAAGACACGACGACAACACGGCCACGACGAAGACGCTGGAGAAAAGTGGTTGGCCCTGAACTCTGCCAATGAACCTGCCGTTGCTGCTACTCCTGCTGCTCCTGCTCCTGCTGCGGCCGGTGCTACTCCTCGAGTGACCGGCAGTTTGAACCGGCCACAGCTCTGGAATGAAACAAACGCGCAGCATAAAGGCGCGCAAAACTAACCTTGCAATCTCGATCGCAATGATGGTCAAGAATACGAAACTATGAAACTGTTCGCAAAACAAAAAACCAACCCGCGGCGACGGATTCCACAGCAGCGGTGGCCAGTCAGTGAGAGGGCACTGCAAATGCGCGCGCGCGATGCATTCGAAAGTGCAGATGCAGCGTGTCTCGATGTTGCCTCGAAATGACCCGACTCGACTCAAAACGGTACACAAAGGACTCATTTCCCTTTCACATCGTCGTCGGCCCGGATGGGTTGTTGGCTTTAACCATCTGGCGCAATGGCACGCAATAGCATCCCACTGGAAACAGAAGCTTCGGCTCGTTGACTGATATGTTGTCCAGAGAAAAGAAATTAATATATAATTTGCAACTTTAAGGGTTAACTGATAGGCCTAATCCTATCTGAATTTAATAGACACACCGCAGGGCAGTATTTTCCGCCAACATCCCTTTCAAAATCGAAAAAGGTTCCTCACAGAACGCACCGAAACTGTTTCACCTTCGCACAGTCACATTCCCTGAAGTCACATTTGTTTTAAAATGCTATCGCGTCTAAACCTATTGGTGGCTATATTCGTTCTAAATTCCTCGTAAAACGATAAATAAATCACCGCGGGAGCATCTGGTCGGTCTGTCAAAACAGAATCGTTACATTTTATTTTCCCAATTCGGCGCCGAGCGAATTACGGGCGAGAAGTGATAAATTTAAATCAAACTGTGTGGCCTCAATTGATGTGTAGTGACTATGAGAAATCCCATTTCACAAATCCTGTTCACGGTTCACTGACCGGGCCGCGGGGCGGCATCATATGGTTTTGTTTTGGCGCAACGAATCGTGCAAAAGGTGGTCGCATAAAAATTGATATTAATTCGGTTTTGGTGGCCGCGTCACCCTGTGCCTAGTCGCGTCACCCTTCGTGAACGGATCATCCGCCTGAAGGATTACTAAGGGTCGACGGTGTGCTGCACCCTGGGCGCGGTGGAAAAACTCCCTTCCGGACTCCTGCGAACCCGCAGCAACACTCACGCACGCAGGAGCACTCCGGTTTTCCTCAATTCTATTCCGATCCGGACGCATTACGCACGCGTTCCCGGTCACCCTGCTGCATACGGCCGATCCGGGGACAACAACCCCCGTGCTGCACGCCCTAGCTAGGGCATTCGATCGAACAGTTGGTGTCCTTTTGGTCGTCGTCGTCGGAGCGAAATCTCGTTTGGTCCCGTTCTCGGCACCAGGACACATGCCGGGGCTACTGATCCGTGTTCGCGGCCCGTCCGCAGAGTTTCGCTTGGCTTAAGCCGTACAGCGGCCTGACCGCCGTTCCAGGCCATGAGCACTACCCCTAACTCTCTCGCTTTCGCTCCCCTTTGCTTCTGGCGAAAGGACACGTTCCGCACTCGTGCCTCGTGCCGGCGGTCCCAGCCGCGCTACACATTTCATTCGTGGCTCAGTGCACATCCGAGAATTTTCGGGGGTGACACAACTCGGTCGGCGTACGCGCGTTAGTCACTATAGTCCGTCAAGCGCAGGCACCCCTTCATAGGTCCTTGGAATTTTTCCTCGTTTGCCCCGAACGGTTGGGTTACTCATTTTCCGTTCTCCTTTTCGGGGGTTCCATAATGCGTCCGTGCCATTTCCATTAATCTCACCCCTTGGCCCCCTCACCGGTTCCGATGTCCCGTGGGTGTACTGGGCAAGGACGTTCTGGACGGCTTCGCTGTGTTTGCTTTGATTGGTGCAGAGAGGGCTCCCACCGGCTTTGGAATTATGTTACAAAACTCTCTCTCTGACTCTTTCTCTCTGTTTCTCTGTTTCGCAGGACGCAGGCTCTAGTCAGCAAGTGAAGTATGTTGTAGTGCCGCCGCCAGTGAATGCAGTCTAAGGTGAGCATTTGATTCTTTCCATTTGTCGGTCAGCAATCAAAACCGGCGAACTCGTAACGATGCTTTGTGTGATGGAAATAGTTGTACTGGATTCAAATGAGTCTCGCAGGACGAGAATGTAAATGAATGGAAGTGTTCTTCCATTTCATTCCAAGAAATCTGTTTTATTTGTTTGAGCCTTTACGTTATTTAAATACCGAAGAGTTTGATCGAATTATTATTGGAATCGAATGATTAGGTTTGATTCGTAACTGCATTTGAAAACTGAAAGCCTCGAGTAAGGACTTGGACTTAATTCGCTTTCAGTCCTTAGAACCAACAGACTCTGGCTTTAGCTCAAGCACACGACTTATTGGATTGTGACGTGTGCTACTCATGAAACCAATAGATCACACGAAAAAATGGAAAACGGCCTTCCTCTAAGGCTTGTGATCTTTCATGATTTATGTTTCAATATGCCTAACCCCAGCAATGGATGGCTTTGACTGTTGACGACTTTGAGGAGACTTTCAATAGTTTAATAAAAAATAAACATCGCGATCCTTTTGGCCATTCGAACGTAAACACCACATGTTCATGTTGGCGCGATGAGCTCATATAAACTAACGCTGCTAGGTACTACAACTCTATCCGGATTCGGGTTTAGAAAACCCCCTTCAAACTGTTCACTTCCCCTAATATCGGTCATGGAAAAAGTCGAACCAAAAACCAGAATCCTTGCCTCGTTCGAACCTAACCTCGGGTTGCAGAGGCGCACAGCCGACAGCCGCTGCTTAATTGGCACTGTTCATTACCTAAAACTAGAACCAGATCCCTGCCTGGTTGTTGTGGAGTGGTAGCATAAAAAGCCATGGCTCTGCCTTCCCCTTTCTGCGTGTGTGTGCACGCGACCACCCCAAGAAGGCGCCGCGTTTCCACCGTTAGGGCTTGCGCGTGGTCCCGGCGTGGTAAACAGCTGTTGTTGAAATATTAAAACAATCCAGGACCATGGCAGCCTCATCGGTGCGTGGTGCATAAGATTGCACCAAATAAACAACCGGCTCGACGCCGAGTCTCGGGGTGTTTGGGCAAGCTCTCGTCTGGTGCACCATCCGGTGTAATTGTCCGTCCAGCGCAAGTCGGGTGTCCCTGGAGAACGGGACGGGGCAACTTCCCGTGTCGGAGGGTGTCGCGCGGGATACGTGTCACAGGACCATAATTTGTTGATGAGCGCACCCCGTCACGTTATGATTCACTTTTGCTCATCGGTTTGACTCATCGCACAATTTACTTCCGATAATGTTCCGACGTTACATCGACGTTAGAACGCCTGATCGAGGGCCACAGGAAAGAGCGCCGCCAGCACGGCCCGAAAGCAGTACGGTTCCCGTTCATCCTCCGTAAGATTGTCCCACATTTGGCGCGCCGACGACAGGAGATGTGCCTTCGATGGTAGCTCACCGAGCAGCGGATCCTCGCGTGGGACCAGGGCCTCTTCGTACACGTACTCAACGTCCGGCAGTTGCATCCTTGTCCCTTGGCCGCCGCCAATTGTTGTGTCCTCCGGTCGACCCGTCGTTTCGGGGAACATCGATCGATTGATGAGCGCTTCGTTGGCCTCACTTTCCTCGACAAAGTCCAGCAGAAACACCAGAAACGGATCAGAACAGACGGTAACTCCCCGGCGAGCGTGGGGAATCTTCTCCAGCATCTCGGCACACCGCAGATACGGTAACTGGTCCGACGGGCGAAGACCGGCAAAGCGGGATACCATATCCGCTACAGTCCGGCGGCGGTCATTAACCCGCAGTGAGCTAAATGATGAGCCAGCGCCAAACAGGTTACGAGGGGATTGGCGAAATGGATTATTGGCGAGAAGAAAACACCAAACATTCCTAACCCTGCCCCATATATGCCGCGGCCCGGCGCGAACGCGAGGATGATCTCACCTTACCTCACCTGGATATGAAAATGTCAACCGCTTTTTGAAATCGTTTACTGCCACTGCGCCGCGACCGTGGCGCCGATCGGTTGGCTAAACTCGGAATTTTGACTCGTATTCCGCGGGCGAGAACCCGGAGCGCGGCGGCGGTCCGATTCGAGCGCCGAATGCGACGTTGGCGGTAGATAATTTCGTCCAAAAGTCCGCGAACCGAACGGAAGCCGCGCTGGGAGGCACGTTCGGACATTTTTTCGACGCTGAATGGCTAACACGCGCCGCTTCGAAACGGTTACTACGATGCGTTTCTGCAATTGGTCAGAGTGCGCAAAAAGGTGCCGTCAATGTTTCAGTAGACTGAGCATCACTCGCACAGAATTATTTTTGACATTAGCAACAGCGCCACAAATAGTGTGTTAGTGGAAAGTTTTTATTTTGTTGTTTACTATTTTTACTACAATAATTTTATGTAATTTTTATTAAATTTTGTCTTAGTTAAGAGATCTTATTTTGCTCTGCTTCATGTTACTCTGCTTCATGTTATGTTATGTATAGCTTTGACATTTTCTTTTAGTTTATTATTTTCCTCGTTCAATTGGACAGCTGAGTATTGGGTAATTCTGCCGTTTTACCAGATTCTTGTTTCTCAGCTTTCCTTTTGATTGTTTACTCTTATTTATTTAATCCGTTTGTCTGTATATCTTTCTTAACTTGTTTATTTTTCTAGTTTTTCTTAACAATCGCTTCAATTTAAAATTATTATTTTCAATTTTAAATTATCGAAACTATAGTTTTCCCTTTTTTGTTGATTTTCTTTACTTTACCACCTTTATTGTCGAAGGTCGCGGTTTTCTGTTGTTTCATTTCTCGGTGTTCCCTTTTATTTCAATACGCGATCGCATTTTTACAGCTAAAATCGCCTCCACCACCGTGCCGTTTTGTAGAGCCTCTCGTGCAGTTCCGCGGTCGTATAAAACCAAGGACCAGGAACACGACGATTACCACCTCGCGGTTGAAAATAAGTCACACGCCACCACCACCACCCGCCGGCAGGCCAGGCCAGGCCAGGCCGCAGAAACCGTGCGCAGAACGGCGGAGCAAAATGGAAAACCAGCGCCAGCAGCAGAACCTTGGATTGCAATGATTAATCGCCATACTTTCGGATTTAGAGTTGTCGTCGAGAGAGGGCATTATTGATCTTTTCTCACCGGGCCAAAGGGCCAAACGGATGTCAGCCGTCGTCGACGACGACGCCGTTGTCGGTCGTCGTCGTCGCGTAAAGGGTGAGGTAATTATAGCCGTCGCGCGGATCGAATCCCCGGTGGCCCCGGCGGAGTTGAGTGGTCGGTTGGTCGCCCCCTTAGCAACTCCCAGCCAGGATCAGTGAACCACAGCGGGGAGAGTGGTTCTGCTGGCCGCGAACGCCGCCATTCACCAGAGATCCAGCCAGCCAAACGCGCGCTCCACGGACCAGGGGGTTCGCGTTTCCCAACGCGCGTTGCCGGTAACCTTCCTCGCACTGGTGTCGGAAGGACACATCGGTAGGCATACGAAGGCTGCTCTCTGTGCTGCTGCCGATCGATGGGTCATCCTCCGTACCGGCCGCGATACGCAATGGAAAGGGTTACGAAATGTTCCAGTTCGTTCGCAACTGCCTATCTCGAGAACTCGAGAGCGAAAGAGAAGCCCTTCGCAGAGTCTCCCGCTTGCCAACTTGGCTCGGCTCAGTTTCCTTAATCGATTGTTTCCGTTTCCAATGTCAGACCGGCCTGGTTTCGGTGGCCAGTAGTGGCCCGACCAGCCACAATCCTGACCTAAACTACTCTCTGGTACACTTCGCGGCGATTGACTTGACCCCGACATGTCAACCCGGGCTAGCATTTACATTGAGTAGTTAGTTCGCCTGTAGCTCGTGCAATGTATTTGGGGCACCATTTTAACGAACAGGTCCCCCGATTGGCTTTTCCTACCCGATTTGGGGCAATTAATTAGCTTTTCATATTCACTTCGCGAGCCCTTTCTTATCGTCTTCATGCCCTCGATATGCGCGATTGGGCAGTGTGGTTGCCACTTCGCATTTGATTGAACCCATTTGGGCGAGTAGCAGATATGAATCTCTGGTCCAGCGATGTTCACACAATTTATCATGTTTGGTAATCTATCAAAATATTATCGACCATACCGTAGCTCTCTTAACAGCCCCTGAGCATAGTTCAGTAATATTACGCTCCTGCACGAACGATAGCGTTGGAAAGTCTTCGATACTTTTCTTGATTCTCGATGACGGTAGGAATACCTTCAGCCCCGGGCAGTTAATCGCGTCCATTCGCCGAACTCCTGTTTATATCCAAACAACGGCTCCACTTGGAGTGCCTCTTACCAGAAACTGGATATGCCGGGGAATGAGTTGGTCGCTTCGGCGCGAAGTTTGCTCGATACCAATCGCACGGCGCGCGCGTGCACAGGAAGCAGGAGAAGCGGGAGGGGCAGTGGCCGCCGGCTCGTGCATCCCATAAACAACTACTACCGGTTGCCAAAAAATGTGAAACGCCGCACGCTTTGCTGGTGGCGTTCTAACTTTCGGAACGGAACACGACGCCGCGCTTAACTCTTACCACGTGCTCGCCCGTTTGCCATTTTCTTGTTGTTTGGTCCTTTCGCCAAACGCAAGAGCCAACGCAGCTCCGGCTTTCATGGTCACATAAAATTACAACTTTACGTGATTCAATTTATAATTTTCCCCGGCTCTCGTGGTTTGGTTGGTTTGTTTGAAATTCTGGAACCGATTCTTGCCCGGTTTTGTGTGGCATAAAAGGCAAAGACGTGTTGGAAACGGAGGGGCATTCGGAAGTCTTTCTTAAACATTGGCGTCTGATTAAATGCGATATTTTCGTGGCCGTCGGAAAAAAAACAACGGGAATTTCGCGTTGCCAAAAGTCACGACCCAGGCCGCATCGGAACGCGTCTCTCGATTGAGCGTGTCGAAGGTCGAGTGGCTGGAAAATGGGGCGGCCCGGTTGAAGCGCCCCAAAGGTCATTTTCGTGACCTCAATATTTTATGTTTATCCATTCGCAGGTCCAGCGCCGCCGCTCGGTGGGATCGAAATTGGAGCAAATTAATGAAAGTCACTCCAAGCCAAACACGTCAAGCTGCCGCCAGGAGCCCAAGGATGTGTGGATGGGGGCGGACCTCACGGTGTGCCGCAGGTACTTTCGGTTGACCGAGGTTATAACAATAATCACCTCCTTTGACCATCCGATTCCAAGGATGATGGTGGGCCAGGTGCTCTCTTTCTGCGTCTGTACGCTCGCTACAATTGGCGACTAATTTGCTTACGGAACCCTCTCAAAGTCAAAGTGTAACCTTTCTATTAGGTACAGACACACTGTTGGCTAAAAGTATTCGAACGAACACAAGACAAGAGGCGTATTTCAAAGGCGAACAAGTCGAATTATCTCACAGATGATTATCACTAAACGATCTCTAATTTTTAATTTTTGTAAATGTTATTTACTTTTACTGAACCTTATTAAATATTATTCATGGATTTCTTACCGATTAAATCAATAGTTCATCTCAATTGTAGGAAATGATATCGTTGAACGAAATGAACGAGAAAAATCGTCTTAAAATGATGTGAAAAATAAAATTCTTCAGACTCTCTAAAGTTGTCCGAAATCGACAGAGCTCATTGTAGACGACACTCTATAAAGGTGCGATGCCGATGTTCGAATACTTTTGGTGGACCGTGTACGATCCTTCTCGTTCCCCCGTTGGTCGTCTACCGAGAAGCACCATCCATCGGTCAGGTGAAAGTGAACGATAAACATTTATGGTGTGCCGATCGACCTCAAATCTTAAGGGCCCCGCGCCAGATGTCGGCGGCTGACCTTCGCGACGGCGGCGTGTGGAAAGTGCTTTCTTCGCCCGGTGCTAAAATTAGTCCCACCACCGTGTTGTGTTCCGGTCGATTCGGGCGGTCCCGGTCGGCCGGCCAGTCGGTCAGGTGGCATTTTACTGCAAACCCACCGATCGAACAACCGCGGCGGGACGGTTGGGACGCGGTTTTCACACGCATTCGCATCGTTTACCACTCCGACACCGACACCGGCATCTTTTATGGGGTTATCAAATGTAGCGAAAATATCGTGCCAGCTTTTGACATTTGCCTGGTGCTGCTGCTGCTGACCTTTGGGCAGGGGCTAAAAGTCACGCAAGGACTAAGGTCGCATAATGGGCTCGCACGCCAAAAAGGAGGGCTTTCGTGAAGTCGCCAAATAAATAAATAAAACGTAAACCCTGCGTGCTCTTCTGTGCACGACGAAAAAGCAGTGCGTATTTTGGGAAATGAAACGTGTAACAACACAACTACACGACGATCACGCAAATGAAGGTCATTTGTGGCAGGGTTTGAAGAACGCAAAAAACATTTGAAAGCCAAGGCCCACAGGTAACGCTCTGGGATGTGGAAATACCAA
This sequence comes from Anopheles cruzii, assembly GCF_943734635.1. Taxonomy (NCBI): domain Eukaryota; kingdom Metazoa; phylum Arthropoda; class Insecta; order Diptera; family Culicidae; genus Anopheles; species Anopheles cruzii. The sequence goes on from NC_069145.1 coordinate 78,146,613, forward strand.
TAGGATCATAACGTCAAGCATGCCGCCGGGCCGTTGTGATCCCATTTTATGTCGTTCTTATTTATTCCGTCTCGGCCACTGGTAGACCCCGAAGTATGTCCCGATATGTCTCTGGTACGTCTCGACGAGGGGAAGATGCATCGGTAATTGCGAGCCGCCGCGCGACCCTCGAGAAATGCAGGAAGAAATGGGACCCTCCACCTAAACGTTGACTCAACATACTCGGGTGCGCGTGGCGGTTGCAACCGACACCCCGACGGGGGACACCTCTTTCTTCGTGCGGCAAGAAGACGACAAGACGTCATCTAGCGACACGCCGTGTGCCGGGGGGGCCAAAGTGTGTCAAGGTCGATATTTCTCACCCTGCACAGCCCTTGCAGCCGCCGCCGCCGCCGGGTCTCAGTGTTTTACAATGCACGTGCTCTCCCTCTCTCTCTCTCTCTCTCTCTCGCTCTCTCGCTCTCTGTGTATCCCTCCGCGTGGTCACACACGCGCTCGTCGGTCGCGCCCGTTGTGTTTATGTTAATTTCGTGCCCTGGCGAATATGATTATGCACAAAAAATTTATTGCCCCGTTAAACCCGCCGCTGCGGCGCGAAGATAATCACAAGAAGCGAAGGAAGCGATGCTCTCCTGCGTCGGAGTGGCTGCGCTTCCTTTCGGGTGCATTGTTGGCCGAAAGCGCGCGGGCGACCGTGCCCGTGTGGCCCGCCGTAAATTATAAGTTCTTTACGGTGTTCGCAAACTATTTTTTATTGTTTGCGCGCAGGGCTTGCGCAAGCACGGAAATTGTTTAATCATTTTGAAAAATCGTATGCGCAAAAGGAATGAGTTATGCTTCGGGCGTGATTGTCTTCCAGCACCTCGCTGCACCCACGAGGCACAGAGGCTCGTGTCTGATCCTTTTCTACCATTGTTTGACACTTATGCTGTTGCAATGACGGATTGGCTCTCTGGCATAAGTAATGCCTTCGTATGTTCTTTGTTATCTGCCGTTGAATAAATCAATTTTGCAATTGGACAGAAATCGCCACATCAACTAATATAATCAACTTTGTGTGTTCTGGTATGTTTGTTTATTTTTCATTCGTTTTTCATTTCGTTTCACTTGCTGTGTAAATCTCTCACGTTTATCATGTTTATATTTTAAATTGGCATTTTTGTTGTTTTTTTTACTTTACCTTATTACTTTATTTCGTACATCTTATTTGTTTCGGTAATTTTTCATTCATTTCATTTTCTTTTTCTGCTTATTAGGTGTGTTTATTAATTTACTTTAATTGAAATTTATAGTTCGCAACTTGTTTTTGTTTATTCGTTAAAATTAAACTACATGATGTTGCTCTGGGGCGCCCATCACCATGGTCGGAGCCTTACGTTATTGTTACGGAAACACAAATAAAACACTTAAATTGTTTCGTCATGCGCACTATTGTTTGCGTGTAGCGCGGTCCCCATCGAGGGTCAACCATCTACGCTGCTTACGGTTTTATAGTCTTCGGCAAACAACTTCTGGCCCACACCTCAGATGTCAACAATTAGCCGAAGTGTGTTTGTGTGTGTGTGTGTGTGCATGTGTAGTGTGCATAGCAATAGTTGGGTGTCATGGCGAAAATGCGTCAAACACACGGACGGTTCTTACTAGCCATGTTTTTTGGGGTCCTTCCCGTTTATTTGTGAACAACGCGACGGCCCCATTAGAGTGTGCCCCCTTCGTAGGCTGGGCTGGGCTGAAGGTGCGATGTTTTGAAGTACTAAACAACATGTTTTTTTCGCTATCTCTCTCCCACTTCCTCTCCCTCCCAATCTCTCCCACAAAAACCACGGAAGCGGCCATGGGCGGCCCGAAATGTGTTACTGCTGCATTCGCGGAAGCGCGAACGGGGAACCACGCCACGGGCGTGACAGGATAACGGTGCGCACGGAACTGCGAAGCGCTGTACCGGCTCCGTCCGCTCCCGCTCATAATTCGTGTCCTTCACCCGTCCGTCCGTCCGTCTATTTCGGGACCCCGCGAAGGATAACGGATCCACGAGTGCGTGGAAATCAGTGGATTGTAACGCACGCCGCCGCCGCCTGGCCGTATTTCATTTTATGCAACATTGATTAGCACTGAAAAAGGGACAAATGGTTCCGTACGTGGCTTTCGGTGGGTGTGTGGAACATTCAAAAGCACCTAAATGACCCTAGGGGGCACACACACACACACCTACTGGGTGTGTTTTTGATACGTTTGGTCGTTGCAGCCACGGTGCAAGGAAGCGTGCAATGTGCGGTTTTGAAAAAAATACTTCAAACATGTCCTGGCTTCAAATAAAACATAAAAGAGAGAGACAGACAGAGACAGAGAGCGAGAGAGAGGCAACGAGGGAGCATAGAACTGTGCAGTGCACCATTTATAATTGCTAGTGGCGGCGCCCGGGCAAAAACGAACGCTGAAGGAACCACAGAAACTATAATGTGTTTTGCATTTGTGTGTTTTGTTTGGCGCGTGGCTGCATTAGCGACGGGTGCGATAGCACACTATTGTTGCCATTGTTGTGTGCCTGGCCGGCATGATGTTTATGACAGTTGTGTTTCGAATAATAAGGGTTTAATTTTGACGCACAGCAAAAAACGACGCCACTGCCGCCGACGCCATCAATGCGACAATTTGGGAAGAGCACACAGGATCGGCCATTGGTGCAGAAAGCAATTTAATTGAAACTGCATCCTGGTGGGGTTAGAGGGATAACATAACAACACCGCCCCCCCTCTGATATGGGGTAGAGGACAATAGTGGCATGATGATGGCGGTTTCACTTCGATTAGACCTCCGTAACCCTTCACAGATCAAGTAATTTAAACAAACAACAGCACTCCATTTGGGCGAAGGACGTGAAATGGTGAGCAAAAACAGGACGACTACCTTTTTTTTAAATTATAAATGTCAATAGTAATGTGTGTTTTTGCAAAAATATCCTAAAATGTTATTATTTACTTGATTTGTCGAATGAAAACTAATTTCGAAATCAAAGCGTGAGCCTCTCGCTCGGTCTGGATCCTAGTAACCGATGCGTTGGGTTGGGCTCAGTGCAAACAGCTTGACAAAGCGCAAATAAATTGAAACTGACAGAAAATATGTTTGCTGAACTTTGTCGGATCGCAGGTCATCGTCACGTGTCTCTGAACCTATCAAATTGATATAAATTGTCATTCAGCAGCCTATCTAATGCACTTTAATTTTCTCCGCGGTGTGTGTGTGTTGCAGATATGCCCTTGCGATTGTCATATGAGCGATGACAACAAGCAACTCAACATCAATCCGTCAATCAGCTAGTATCACCGATTTTCACTCAAGGAAAACGATCTAAAAGGTAGGTGTCGGTTGATTAAAGAGACAGCATAATATGCCTTGTACGTGTGTGTTTTGCATTTTACCCTCAAGTTAGTAGCGCACAAAAACCCCTCGTCGTCGTGACTAGAGAGAGGCGACCCTCGGGGGTATACCATGCGTCGCGCGGTCCTGTCTAGCCACCCATTAGAGGGAGCCACCGAAATTGATTGGCGAGCGCCGCGTGTCAGCGAGTCTTGTGCGATAAATAAGAAATGTTTCAGACAGACAAAAAAAAGTGCAAGAGACCCAGACGCGCAAAAGTCTTGGCGGATTTGGAAAAACCTTTCCGAAGCAACGACCTTCGCAGAGAGTGGCCGCAACGGAAAAGAAAACAGAAAGCCACCGGGTGGAAAACATGTTTTCCGCTGAACAAGACCCCGAACCCAAGATAGCACATAAAATGGGTGTGATAAAAGTGGAAACTCTTTCTGTCTGGTCTCTGGTGGTCGCCGGGAGGGGTGATGGCTCGGATAAAGCAACGCCACCACCCGAAATCACAATCCTCTCTTCGTTGGGCACGCGAACCCAAAAGTGTCCTTCCGATGGCGGCATCCTTCGCTGTTGCGGGGAGCGCAGTTCTGATGAAAGCTTTGCCACATACATAGCACCCAGTATAGCTCTAGTAGTTGTGCATTGGCTGTGGCGGGTGGCCAGTGCAGAACAATGAACATATTATTGCCACCGCCGCTAGCCAGACAAGCAACTCTCTCTCGCTTGCTCACTCTCTCTCTCGGGGGGATATAGACGAACGCAAACAAGGTTCCGTCCGGGTCGGGTTGAGCTGCTTAGCCACCGCCACTTCGTCCACTGCAACGCAGAGTTATATACATTGACGCCAGAGTGAGATATGAAATTTTAAAGTATTTTTCACGCATAGAGAGAGAAAGGGAGAGAACACCCGATGGGACACTAAACCAATAGAGGAGACGGGGAGCAGCAGGTATTCGTGAGCCGAGGGAAATTCATTTAAGTTTTCACTGTAGCTACTTGCTGCATGCTACTCACACTGGCGAAATGTGGACAGCCACACATTTTCGGGCACAGTGGGAATGGTCTGGCCGTGATTTGGACATTGAAAAATATTGTGGAACTCACAACATTATTCCAATAAATTAGGTTGGCTAAAAAGAAATCCATTCTTGCGTGAATTTCAAAACTCATAATAAATTATTCCTCTCAAGTCCCACCATATACCCATTAGAACCTTCCTGGCCGTGAGTCCTGGTTTGGCCACCGGTTAAGATGCTTCACCACCCTTTCACCACCCTTAGACCTTTTCACATAGTATTGTCGTCTAAATCCCATTTCTCATCCTCAGTACCTATCCGTTTAAGAAATGGGTCGATTTCGTTCCCTTTTGCCAAAATTGCGCAGATGGAAATTCACGGTTTTTAGAGTTAATTGGTGTGGCACCTAAACATCGACCTTCTTTGTGAATCCAGCTGTGTGCAAATGGCTTAAAACTATTTGATATTTAATCTTCAGCTCCTGACTGATGCTCTGAGTACTAACATGCCGATCAACTTTGATTATTTTTGTAATTTGATCGACGTTTTCGGTGACGTGTCTGTTTGTGCGAAGTCGTCCCAAGAGCCACTCGGAGCTAGAAAGGAAAACGTCTGATTTAAACACTTGACATTTATTTTGAGCTTGGCGAAGTCCCAAAGCATGAAATTAAGCACCAAATTAGTTTATGGCCATTGCCGCAGCACGCCGTTGTTCCACAGTCAGCTCGCGTAGTATAGGGACCTGCAAAAAAGCGGCCACACAGTCACAGGAGTGTGTTGTGTACGTGCTGCTCTCGGCAGCCGGTGGGAGTAACCACGTCGTCTGCGTGACATCCGAAGCGCATCCTCTCAGGACGACGTGCGCCATGCTGCACGGGGAACCATCACCGCTTCCGCCATCGGTGCTGTTAGTAGTTCCAGCGTTTTTTTTGCACTGTGTCGTTGCACACAACTCTAAGAAGGCAGCCGTGTGTTCGATGGAACGATGGCCTCACGGCCGGCGGGAGGACCAACTTTTTCGGCACCACCAACGGTACCATGATGGCCCACAGAGTTTGCTTCTCCTGTTCCCTGGCCTGGCCTTTCCGGTGTCCAAGCGGTGGTCGTCGGGACTCGGTCTCGGAAGACGACGAGACGACGGACGGATCCTTGGGCACCCGACTCGAGCGAACCGCTCGCAGTGTTTTGCATCACTCGCCACCGACCGGGAGCGTCCGACGAGAGTGCGCGTACTTTTGCGTAGGGTTTCTTCGAGAGAGGCGAGCGCGCATTCCTTTGCCCCGTGTGTCGTGTCACGTTTCGTTCGTGTTCCTTTGTTGTTGTGCAAAATCCAAAACAGAAACAAACATATAAAAACAACATGCTAGCCCGGGAAGGATCGCCACCGGTGGCCACGACCAGGAGGCGCCACGATCGTGCCACCGAAAAGTCCTGGTCCGGGGTCCGTCGCCGCCGCCGTAGCCATGGCTGCTACGGGCAGCAACAACCGCGACCCTCGCACGTTTATCAACCGGCTGTCGTTGGCGGTGGCGGTGGCGGCGGTGGCGGCAGGCCGCTTATCAGCGATGTGTGGCTGTGCAGTGAGTTGAATCGTGTGGAAGAGCAGCTGCAAACATTGTTGCTGTTGCTGCTGCAGCCGACGCCTGCATTAATGTCGCCCCCGTTGCGGTCAGTGGCGCCGCGGGTAACGAACCGAAACGCTGGTGCTGGTGGTGGTGGAACGGCGGCGATACCACGGTGGCTGGTTCCGTCTGGCGTCGTGCGCGGCGTCGGTGGCTATCGCCAGCACCACCGGCGTGCGGTGTTGCCCCTGCAAGGTAGGCAACACGCCGAGCGGCTGCACTGCCTGCTGACTACCATTCAGGCGCAACTGCTGTACAACTGGTACCGTGAGTGGGAAGCCACCGATCGGCGGGTTGACCGCTGGTGGATGGGTGGCGGAGGCGGTGGGCGAGCCACCAGCGCCCACCAGGGCCGCCGCCCGCCATCCCTGCAGGAAGGGCTCCTGCGGGCCTTCTGTCAGCTACTGTCGGTTGGTAGCATCACCACCGGGTACCTGCAACCGGTGACCCTCGTCGGGGGTGTGCCACACCGCACTACCTCTCCACCACCACCCCGCACCATGAGCCAACCCTCGACCAAGAAGGAGGGCAGCCTCCTTTTGGAACCGTTCCTGTTTGTCTCCGTGCCGCTACTGAGGACACCGGCCGGAGTCTGCTTTGGTGGTCCACCCACCAACTGTCCTGGACCTCCGCCTCCACCACCTCCTCCACCACCACCACCTCCTCCATCGAGCATCGCAAACGGCAGGTAGGTGTTTAGCCGGCGTCTAATCGAATTGGTAACCCTTTTTAGAGGGACCCCTATATTGGTGGGGATTCGCCCCTTTCGACTAGTTATCGGGGGGTGTGTGGGTTGAGTGCATCTTGCCAATAGGGAAACCCCCCCGTTTCCGCCCAAAAATCTTGCCGCTGAGTGCGTTTTTATCACACTCCTGTTTGGTAACTTCGTGGGTGCGACGACGGGTGGTGTCCCTTTGTTGTCTGCTGCACCCCAACGATCCGGAACCGGAAGAAAGAAAAACTAAACCACCCAACCCCGGCGGGGGGTGGTCAGTCAGCCGTCTGACGTTCGGGGAACGCTTTCGTCGCTCAAGCGTAGTCGTTCGTGCCGCGGGTGACGTACAATCGCTCGCTCGTACTACAAGGACAGAACCAACGAACCAAGACCACCAGCACCGACACACACACACGCTCACTCCGGTTGTGAGTGCCTCTGTGTGCCGCGGGCGTGCAAAAATAGAAACCACGTGCTCCTCGTGACCACGAATTCATTCGAATCGATTTTCCAAGACTTTCCGGAGACGCTGAGAGCGCTCCACGCCGAGTTTTCACTCACTCTCTCTAAGAGCAGAGCGAGAGAGCGTGAAGGAGTGAACGAAATGGCACGAGGAAACACTGCTGCCCACGATGGGGAACCGGATTTATATGTACGACCTACGACGACGGTCTGTTTATGTCCGGCGCTCGGAAGCGATTAGAAGATTGCCAATAATTGATTCATGATCGCGCAAATTATGCTCCAACCACCCCCGAGGGTGGATGAAGCAAACCAGTCCCTCCAGTTCCTATCCCCACCACCACCGACCGCGTCAATACTTCGTACCGGGGCGCGCTCAGGCCAGACACAAAAGAACCACGCACCGAATTTCCCCGAAAGTTCACCAAAGTTCATATCGCGACCATCCAGCGCGGGGCCGCGGTGGCTTGCATTCCTTCGGCGCAGGCGCCACGCAGCGCAGCTCCCAACTCCCGTTTCGCGTTCCGTTTTGTTTGGCCAAAACAGTCGCCCCGAAACTGTGTGACTATGTTTTGGTTGTGGTTCCCTCCCGACCCGTGCTCTGGTCTGGAGTGGAAGGGTAGTAGCCGAGTCCGCGGGAACTACATCCGCTGCGGTTCGTGCCCCGTCCCCCCGGTACCGGGGTAAACTAGTTGGCACCTCTCAAACGTTACATCCTGCGCTCTCGGCGGCGGGGAGCGGGACGCCAATGGTCAGCTTGTTTTGAGTTGGTTCGTTTTTTCTGCGCATTCTTATCATTATTTGTGTTGTTGCGTGTGTTTATTTGCCAGCCAGTGCCCCGAGGTTTTGATGAGCAATTTAGTTTGATCGTTTTAATTGAATCGGAGGTCGGAGGGAAATTAATTTCCCGAAGCCCGTCCACGTCCACAAAAAGCTTCGCGCGGTGCGCTCTATGTCTGTGTCAGGCTTTATGGTGTGGTTGGTATTTGCTGTGTCCGGCCGGGTGTTCTGCAGTCGATAGGCAAGAAGCCGAGGGAGGTGGTAAAACTTAAGAGGGTCTCTTTGTGGAGGTTATTTTCGGCATTCAAAATACACCCGGAAATGCTCCGGATGGCTACAGAACGACTGTCACATAACTTTGAATAATTAGATCAAATAGTGTCAGATAGATAATGCAACAACTAATGACGGCCACATCGTAATGTTTACCAATGATTATATATTATATGGACTTCAAGTGGCATTTTCTTCTCTATAAATCGGAAAACATAGGCCAAACCGAAATAAAATAATAGATTAGATAGATTACCGAAATACGAAATAGATTACCGAAATACTTTATTTTTTATTGCGTTTTCCTGTTGCCTTCAGGTCCTATCTTGCGATAGATTCATAAAAATGAATCATCGCTTAAAATGGATCCGCATGAGTCGTTCATAGCAATGGGCACTAAATTATTTTTACAAATTATTTTAAATGATTAAAAATTACCATTTCTAACATAGCATACTGTTCAAACGGTCTAATAGTGAATATCTTTGACATTGAGAGAGGCATTATTCTAATCGACATTCGTATAGCCATTATTCGTTAAAATTACTAATAGCTAATATTACTAATTACTAAAATTACTTACTAAAATATTATAATAGCTACTGCATGCAGTACACTCATGTCTACATTCAATTTTCGAAACGGTTCGAAAAGTTCGTTTTAGGAATAACCATCAACGCATTCTTTGTTCTTTGTTTCTCTACTATTGACTATAAAAGGTACCCACGGTCTCTTAAATTTAACGAATAGCAAGAAGTCACATAGTGCTAAATCTGGTGAATACCATGGTGAATGGGACGAAATGGGTCGAGTTTGAGGGCAAAAAGATCACGAAACGATCACAAAAATGTGATACGAGGAAGAACAGATAAACACCACGATGTTAAACCAAGAATTTTCGTTCCACAAATCAGGACTTTTTTTTAGCGCACAGAGCTGGTTCCCGTTAATTTTTTTACCACAATAGTATGAAGGTTCTATTTTATTCTACTCAAATCGTTTGGTTCAATAATTATCGCAATGAACAAACCACTTCGCATGTTCCATTGAAATCAATTTACATTAAACCACTCGAACCACGTGGACTTCCATGCTGTTCTATGCGATCTCTTACATTCGCCGGGACAGTTCAATCGCTGGACTATTACATGACCCAGCTCATATTTAAACATTAATGTCCAAACATTATCGTTCCAACTCTAATCCAAATTTCGCTGCAAATAGTTTCCTCTGCTTTTGATTTCAATTCAAATAACGCAGAGAGTTTGTGAAACAAACATAGCGGCACGCAATGTTTTATGGGTGTTACTTTATTCAATTTGCCACCGGTCAAACACTCCCACTTCTGCAGTCCGACTTCTTCCCCGCGGACCACTTTTTTCGATCCTCAACTATTTTACAGGCTACTCTTTTTTGAGGAAGCTCTTGCGGCCGCGGCGATTGGTTTGCACAAATTTCCATCTGCCCGTGGTGCAAAAGTATGCTTTTCCGCAGTGTATCCCGCACTGTGTGTGTGTGGTCTTCTACAAACAACCCACCGCCGGTGCAGGTGACACACACACACACGCACGGCGGTGGTGTGGTATTCGATTAGGTAAAAACCTCGTAGCCGCATCGTCGATGGTGGAGAAATATTTTAATTAAATATTCGTCGCAGATGATTTGCGATCGAGAGTGCTTCATCCAAGCGATGGTGCTCCGGAAGCTGCAGCTGCGTGTCTGTGTGTGTGTGTTGGGTTGGGTGTGTGAGGCCCCAGATGCCTCTCCACTCGGCCGTGCCTAACGATGCGTTGTGTTGGGCCCCAGTCAGTGAAGGGAATAAAATCTATGCGCTGGCCGGAACGCCTCTGTGCGTGTCCCGAAAACGCGCTGATCTGCATCATCGGCTTTCGACAGTGATTGGATTTCAATTAACGTGCGCTTCGCGGTGTTCGCTGAAGCGTCATAAACTAGACGGCAGAGAGCTGCACACAGACCTCCACCATCTCTGGGCAGTGAGAGTGACAGGACGGTTGAGCGGCGAGCCCTTTTTCCAATGAACGCTGAATGAGGTGATCCACGATGTCAGCGGAGATCGGAGATCCGCTGAGGTGTTATCCGAACCACCGTTCGGCGGGGAAGTCACACCGGCGGCGGAATCCATGCGGGTGGTGGACCAGCACACTGACCTACCGTACGGTTCGCGATCGTTCCTCTAGGTCAGTGCATCGTCCACACACACGCCACGCCGCCATGTGCACTTTAGCCGCACCAACGAACCGCACCAAGGACGCGAAAGCCCTGGCCCACCCGGCGGCAACGGCGGCACACCTGGCACACACGATGACATGCATCACCACCACTCCGAAATTCATTCACGCTGCCGCAGCCCGCTGCTCGCTGTCAAGACCGCGCGGATGATCGGTGGCTGACGGTGTGTCGGTGCAGCAATGTCTAGGCGGAGTATCTCCGCGATCTTCTCGAGGTGGGGAGGACAGGGTGGCGGACGCAGAAGGGCAGATCATTTTTTGCATGTTCATCACACACCGCTACGGCGACGCACGCGGGCGCCCGCCACCGAACCGCCATTATGCAACTGCCGCCGAGTGCGGATGCGGCCGATTTGATGGTGGTCAGTAGCGGCCCCTGGTAACGCGAGAGGTATGAAGGGGCGCAGAGGGGCGAGTGACCAACGGGGGGTAGCCATGTGCGAAATTAGCACAAAATACGCTACACGGCGGCGCAACGGAAGCCGCCGTGTGCCGCAAATGAAGCTTGACCGGGTCGGTTGATAAGTAGTGAAGCTAAATGAAAAAGAATCTACCTTTCGGACACATCGGTCAACATCCTTGCGCAGTGCATAACATAAATAACGGGACTGCCTCAATTACTTTAATAAACCGCATAAGATTTTGGTTCGGGAATTATTTTAATTCGAAATAGTTTCCATTTCAGTTAATACAACGAACGCAACGGTCTATTGAGTTTTCCATTGATATTTTGTAGCCGTCGGCAGGAATACCCTGAAGGAGTCACTGGAATGCCGTCTTAAAATGATCCTTTCATGGGCAATTTGCTTAGGGAATAGAAAATAGTCACATGGTGACAGATCAGGAGAATACAAATTGATTTTACGTTCAAAACTCCTTAACTGTGGTGCATTGTCACGTGAAGGAAACATCTGCTTATTCACCGTGTATTCTGGTCGTACTCGTATTCTGCTGTATTCTGGAATTCTTAATCAGTACGTCTAAATAGTATTCTGCGTTGACGGGATCACTTTCAGGAACGAATTCTTTGTGGATTAAGCCCTCCGAAGCATAGAAACTTTTTCTTCGTTTTTGTCTTTTGATTACACCAAAACTCTTGCTCTACTCTTGTAAAAAAATTATAGATCTCAGCACATATTTACCAAATTTAAAACAAAATTTAATGTTGGTTCTTTGTTGTTTACTTTTTGAACACACGTCATATCATATACATTAAAAACGCGCAAAACTTTTTAATCTGTCATCCGATTTGTATGAAACTAAATGCGTTAGCAAAAGGAAGAACGTCAAACCATGGTGGTGCCAACTAAACGATGGCTATACTTATAAAAGATCTTGTTATTTATGTTATGTACTGCACATTAATCCCTGTTTTAAATCCCAACACTTTGGCCTAGCAGACGATGGTTATCGGTTACGTTAAAGGACCTTTAGTTCTTCAACGCGTTGGGCGTCATTTTGTTCCTTTAAGGGACGCCACCTCGAACCCTGACAGTCCATAAAGTTGATAGTACAAAATTGCATATGTTGGTCGTAACATGACTCTTTGTCCGACTTTCTGATTGAATCATTCCGTGATGTGAGTAGATTGTGTTTTATAGACTTGTAGAAATATGTTTTATTGTTTTGCATATCCTGCTGTCCTGCTGCTGTCCAAAACTAGGTCCAAATTGTTTTCTGGTGCTGGCTAGCGTTAGTACTTATTGACCCACATCGGTTGTAGTCGATCATGGTAACACACGAATCGAACTCTGCTCTCGGAAGCAGAGACTGATCGTTGGACGCGAACTACGACATGAAGTCAAAGTCATCCACCGACCAACACACGTGTTTCGAGTGGTTCGGAGTTGTGGCTGGCGTGATGAGTTCTGATTGATCTTCGGGGGGGTCCGAATGTCGCAGTTTGCCGAGTCATGCTCTGGCAGCTAGCCTTCCTCAATCGCTCTCGGACCCCAAATGCACCACCAGCACCACCACCATCGGCACGCGATCTCGGGATCGCGGATCATTAGCGTATAAACAGTACGGCACACCGCGTTTGATACCGTCGGAGGGTCACGCGTCTGTTGTGTGGGACACACAACCAATGTGAGGCGGATGGGAACCGCGCTATGCCCAAGGTTGATCAGTCAGAGTGGTGGGCCCTTGCGCCACTCATTAGATACACTGCACAGCAGCAGCAGCACCCGCGGGGAATGCGAAAACAATTGTGAGCGTTACCGAGGTGTCGAGGTGCAAGTGGCCGGCCTGGCGCTGACTTGGCTCGAGTGTTCAAGAACTTTTTGTCCCCGCGCTCGCCGACCGACCGTTGCGTCGTGTGTGTCGGTCGGTGGTGTCAAGGTGATCTAATTGATATATCGGTTGGGGGACAAAAACTGCTGCTGGCCACTCTCGGGCACACTCGAGCGCGCCCCCCGGGGTGCCCCCTGGCTCTCGAGGGTCCAATTTCAAGAGCTTCGAGCAAAAAGGTGACAGTTGGCCAACGCAGCAGCCTTGAGATGACGTGGTAATGAAGTGAACACAATCCGGACTTTTTGTCATATTTTGCGGGGATTCTATTTTGAGTCCTTCTTACACGCGCTTACGCTCTTCTTGTGACCTAGAGGCGCTGTACAGAGGTTTGTTTCATGATTTGCACCTTTCGAAACGGTGTACCTAAGAAACGACGAAGCCAACAGAGTAGGAGTGTTTTTGATCGCACAACACAAAACGGGAACTGAACTCTATCGCCCCTTCGGTAGGAAGCTATCAGCAAATGGCCTATAAAAGATTGATCATTGGTTCTTAAATGCTGGTGTCTCCAACTAATCTGTAGCTCAACCTCAACCTCGTCTTCAGATTATTCGCGACCCCAATAGAGTGACACTCTGGTGGGATTACCAGAGTGTGCATGTCGCGCGCTCAGATTGGCCTCCGTCCGTAATGATAATGACCACCCATCCGCCATCCGTTCCCTCCCCGCGGGATCACGAGGCGCCATCCGTGACCGCTTCGGCAACTTCCGCAAGCGCCGCTCTTTCGGTTCTCGCCGGCCAACAATAACCGGGCCTCACGCGTCACCGATGCTCACTTCCCATGGCGAACGGTCGCGGCCGCAGCGGCCACCAGAGATAGTGGGAGACTGATAGTAGCGGTGCAAATAGAGGTGCGCGCGGAAAACAATGCACGCGGAGAGGGGAGAGACAGCGTGCCGCGAGAAGGGTGCCTTGAAGACACAGTCAAGGGCCGTGCAAAGCCGTAGTGGAGTGTCGTGATGCAAGTGGCACGATCTGCCGGGGGAAAAACGAACGGTTTTTCGTCTATTGAAATGAAAATTGTGTGAGTTTTCCGCGACGCTCTGGGATTCGGGCGCGCGCGGAAGAAGAAAAGAATTTTCTTCCTCGCTCCAGTGACTTTCTCCCAGGCCGGGCGGAGGCGGTGGCGGTGTGGAGGTCGTTTGCGTGCCGCGCGCTCCCCCGGGTGAGCGGTAAGGGGGGTGGTTGAGATTTCCGTCTTCTATTCCTGAGACAGTCTGAGCGACTACCGGCCGGACTCTGAGGTCCGTGGATCGATCTAACCTGCTTTTTTTTTTTTTTTAGTTCTTCCTGTCATCATCCTCCCACGTGGGGTCTACCCACCCGCCCTAGCGCCAGTGTCCGCCGTGTGTCGCCGCAATGTGTGTAAAGTATGTCGGTTGTCGGAAAATCGTTCTACGCCGCTAGTTTAATGGTGGATTGTCTAATCGAAATAAAAAGCGGACGGCGCCGGCCGAAAAACCTGAGCGACCCCGTTCGTTCGTCGGCCAGGGTCAGCAGCAATGTTGGCTGCGTTCCATTGAAAATCACAAAATATTACAACATCCGAACGGCGGCGGCGATTTCAGGCTGCTGGTCCCCAGGTCGGGAGCTGTTGTAAAGGCGGAAGCTGCCGCGAATCTATTCGGTCGCTAGCAAGGCGCACAAATCGGTCTAGAACTTGGACTGGTGGGTCTGATAATGTCACCAGCGGCGTAATAGTGAACGGTCTAGGTTCTTTGTCTCAGCCAAATTCCGGTCCGACGGGTTGGCTGGTCGGGGTTGGGACACACCAAATAAGGCCTTTCCATTTTTACCGAATCTGTCGATCGGATGTTCTTGATTAGCGCAGCCCGCGCAGGGATCGCTGCTGATCGCGGACTCTCGTGCAGCAGCATGCAAATGATCTCGGAACACGGAAACGCGGGCTTGGAAGTGATAGTTGCATTTTGTGAAGCATTCTGCTCCTGGTGCAGGCTGTGGTCCTTGATGTTTACACAAAAACTACGTGAGAAAAGCCAGTTCTGCGTTCAATTAATTAGACTGAGAGTAGACGGAGACTGGCTGTGCGCCTGCCAGTAAAGTTTCCTAAAATAGAAGGGGCTTACCCGGTTTTGGGCTCCCTTTTTTGGTGGCGTTTCTACAGGATCTGATGCCCCCCCTGGCTAACTGACCAAAAGTAACAGGACAACATACGCGCCTCATAGTTGGCGGCTTATTTTTTGTCCTAAAACTCGTTCTCGCTTTGGACGTGCTTTGGATAGTGCCAAGGTACAGTTTCAGGAATCGGAAGTTAATCTGGGGACGCTTCCGGAGTTCTTAAGCCCTACTCCGAGGCAAACGTCTGCGCCTGAAAGTATGCAATCAATTCACGGAAATGTCCCAATCAGGACAGCACCAAAAGCTCTGCTCTATGATAGTTGCGGGCTAGATTTTGGTCGGATCCCAACACGTGTCGGCATGTAAAAATAAGCCACTACCTGGTTGGTCCAGCGATCGATCATTTTTCGACGGCTTACGTAAGCTTCTGAGCGTCTCGCCGATCAATATTGCCGCAACCCAGACTCTCGGGCTCGCACCGCTGGTGACAGGAAGTCAGGCCTTCCTTTCGGAAGGCTGCTCGTTTTTGCGCCCCATCGATCTAGGCATCTAATATTAGGTTTCCTACTGGCCCCGCGTCCTTACGGTGGGCCCCTAAACCTAGGCTAATGCTACCTTTTTATCGTTTTTAATTTAGAAGTTTTCGCTGACTAATCGCGCGAAACACCAGCCGTTTATTGGTACGGGACCCCCAAAGGTTGCGCCATTGTTGCGCCAACACACTTCCTCACACCGCTGGTTTGGCGGTTCGCGGGTCTCAGTCGATCCGAGGGGGGTGCTGCCGCCAATCGAAAATCTTAATTGAGACTGACAGATATCTAAAAATATCGACATATCTCCAATCCGTTGTCGTGTCGGGGCTTTTTTCCTCTCTCTCTCGCTCTCGGGCTTGCTAAGGCGCACGTGTAAGGTCGCGCCGATACCTGTTCGGGGCTGCTGCGCTGCGCACACACTTTATTCCAGCTGCGCGTGCGATCAGCACACGCTTGATTAGAAACGCGCCTACGTGACATTAAAGACAGCGGTACCGGCGCAGTCGGTCAACGCTTAGGTTTCTAGGGACCCTGCTGCTGGTTGGCTAGATCTCCGTGGGCTCGTCGTTTTTTGCTGTAACCGGTGGGCTGAAAAGTACCGAGTCTAAGAAAGAAAATGAGTTTTTCTGTCCAAAATAGGCTTCATTCATCAACGTCAGCTCCATCAAGAGCCACACAATCATTCCAATACCGTTGTAACATTATAATATCGCTTTTGTAGATCGATTTATGCCTATGCCTCAAAATAGGTGTCAGTTTAAGCAATTCGAAGATCAATTCATTCATCATTCATTCATCATTCAGGATCTAATAGTGATGGATCCATGTTCCATCCGGTTTGTGATCGCATCCACTTTGAACAGAACTTTCTCATCATCGAACGCTCATGCTCAATATATAGGCAACATGTTCTTTTGATATCTTCAAAAAGAAAGTTAACTATTTAATGTTTTCTGGACTTCCACCGCCTTATTTGGACGTCCACTGGATGCATTATCATCGGTGTCTCTGCGACCAGGTTTGAAGTCAGCAAACCAACGTTTTATTGTTGTTTTTGATGGAGCGGAGTCGCTATAACCCTTCAATGGTTTGATATCAAATATCATGAAAGAATGTCGTGAAAGTTCCACAGCTTTCTTCTTAAGGTTAATACTAACTGAAAAAGCGGTGAACGCAATAAAACTAGCACCATTTATTTGTTAGGCTCGAGACTTTTCACCCCATGTGTTACGGGGACAGCCACGACACCCCGAGTTCTAGGCCATTGCTGGAAGAAGACGTGCCTGAGCCTCGCGCTCGCGCTAGTAACGGTGTCGATGAGCTTCAGGTTTTTGGAAAGGTCAAGAGTGGGCTCGCCACGTGGGCAGGTCGTCGACTTCCGCCCAGAGCGTGAGCGTGATTAGAGTCCGCTGAGACCCGGTGTTGATTTGCACCAAGACGATGTTCTGTTCGCCGGTCCGAGACTCCCAAATGCACCGAACCAGAACTCCATTCTTTGCCATTCTCAGAGTGGGAATCGAATAGGTTAGTAAAAGTTACAAACACACTCCCTAGTCGCGGACCTGGGCGAAGATGTTGCTCGGTCTGCCGTCCGCTGAATGGTAGAATAGTAGAGCAGTAATCATGGTTCAGCTGTTCGTGCCGTTCGCCTCGGGTGAAGCCTCACCCGCGAGTGGGCTGAGCGCGCGCTACGCTACGGTGTGGGCGAAGATTCCCACAGTTTGAGATTTACTCCCACAATTTAGCGCCGAGTTCCGTTGCGTTTTGCCCCCCCTTCTAGCGGGCGCCCACGCCCCACCCCCGACCTACCTACCGCACAGCCCTAGGAGATCATATTTTCTGTGGAACACGCCGCGGCTGCTGTTGGTAGCGGGAGTGTCGCGCTCGCTCTCGCAAGATTTGTGTTGCATTATTATTTGCGCAGGTAACCGTTAGAGTTCCACGGTCGTCTTCCACTGCGGGGCCCCCGGGACCAGGAGTGGCACTGTGAGAAAATGCCACTTTTCGCCGTTACGCCATCTCTTTCGCCGGGCCCGGGGGACCGCGTCAGTCTAAAGGTCATCGGATTTCTGTGTGGACAAACCCGTTCCGTGTTATTTTCGGGGGAAGCGGTGTAAGGTCGATGGCATTTCCGGTGGCGATGGTTCACGTTTTTGGCCCAGAAATCCGGTCTAATCCGTAGATCACCACCAGAGGCGCATCGTTTCGCAGATACATTACACTAGGCCGTCAACGTCTCGTCTCCAGACGCGACTTTGAGTGGTCGGAGCTCCTTCCTGTGCCGGCCGGAAGCGGCACCGAAGAATCGACCCAACCGGTCTATGACAGCAGTATCTCTTGACAGTGTCTCAGCGGAGTCGTCCGTGTAGTGCGTGTAACGCTTCACTTACCCGCGCGCTGCGTATCTCGCCCAGTTGGAGGAAATGGCCCTGAGCCCGGCGGCCCCGGCGCTCTCGTTGCGCGTGCATAATAGGGAAAAGTCATTTCCCATGACGATCGCCGGCCCCCCACCGAGTGGTGGTGTGGGTGTGATGGGTGCCAAGGAGGGGACGATGACGATTTTCCATCGCCAAAGTTTTTCCGCTGCCCGGCGCGCAGGGCAAGGGTTCTACTTGTACGGCCTGATGACGACGTGGACGGAAAACACGAACCGCTTCCGCACGGAAAACATTCAATTCCGGTCGAGTGGCGCTCGAACCGTGGTCCGTTCCCGTGTGTCTTTGGCCACAAGTTGAGTTGCGGGAAAGGCACTTCAATGAAATTATAATTTATTTCGAGTGCCCCAAGAACACGCCGTCTTATGTCAGGCAATTCCGAATGGGTACGGGTTTTCTTTCTGATATCATCGAACGAAGAATGTAGCGATGTTTACGCTTCCGATGACTGATATGACGTGAGATCAAAGAAGTAATCTCTATCGTCGACGGACAAGAGAACAAAGTTCTACAAAATTACATCCGGAACCGGAAACAGCCAGCAAAACATGCTCAAAACAAGACAAACAAACCAACAAGATCAACGGAATAAGCAAGAACAGGTCGTTAAAGTCTTTGTCTGAATCTCTGGAGTTCTATTTTTTTCGGATAACATGATAAATCGATGCCAGAAGCTATGAAAGTATGATGCAATGGAGTAAACAATTAATTAACTCTTTGCACATATTGAAAGATCGCCATTTCAAAGCTACACAGTCCCGAAAATAGAAAAGAGTGATCAAAACAAGAAGTGATAAGTGGCAAACGAGAAAAGGAAAGAAATGGAATGAATAAGGAAATAGAGAACCCAGATAAGACAAGAAATAGAAACGACGATAAAGAAGAATAACTAAGAAATCGGGGAAACGATAAAAGGAATGAACTATCAACGGGGTAGCGCTTTTGCGACAATCGAACATGGGCAAACACACTCAGTAAGATATCCGTGTTGTGTTAACGATAAATGCAATCAGCGCTACGTGCCATCAGCCCTCAATCGCCGTACCATAATCTTTACGCGCCACATTGCGCCGGCGGCCGTTCGCGGAGTTCTTCGATCCGATCCTGTCGGACCGAAGGGTGGTCTCCTCCCGAAGACTCTCGAGCTCGCGTCTCTCCGGCCACAACATTAAAGGAAGCATAAAACGGCTCACCAAACCACACACTGCCCGCGGCGGCGATTGGAGGCGACGAGAACACAGGAGCAAACAACAAGAAACAGATAGAAGTCGCGATCGGGGCGACGGACCTGCTGTACGGGGGTCCGTGTTGTTGTTGCTTCACATGTGCCCCGCGGTTGGGTGAATGTAACTTCTGCTGCTCTACGCTTGTGTGCCACCATTTTTCGCTAAAATTAAGCGGCCGCGCGCGTGATTTGAAGGTCAATGTTATGAAAACGCGGCCCCGGCTCTCGACGCGGCCCGGTTGTGAAATGTCATTAAACCGAAGTAACCTTCAGATCCTGTCATTCCGCCGGCCAGCAGCAGAAGCAGCATTAACGACGCGACGCGATGATGATGGTGATGGTCGGCGAACGGAAGACGGTCGTCCGTCGTTGTGGTGGCCCACGAAGAACCGACCATCAGAGCAAAGAGGCTTCTCCGGTCGCTTCGTTTGCATCCTCCGACCGTGAGCTCTGATCTTGAGCGATCCGCTGAAGAGCGGCGCACAACACTCTTGGGCCACAGTTGGGCCACACAGTCCTAGGGTATCCTAGAGACGCGCCTCGTCACGACGCCCGTCGCGGACGTGGAGACCAAAATTAGAGCTAATGATCGATCGGAGGATCGCCTCGGGCGGGCCACGGTCTGGTCTGGTCGGACCCGGACAAGAGGCCAAAGGGTCGCCTCCACTCGCGGCGAAGGTCAATGCCTTTCTCCAGCCGCACATCGTCGTCGTAGCGTTGAACTCCACAGAAACCTCCAGGAAACCGTTAAACTCTCCGCCTGAACCACTACCACGAAGCCGGAGCCGGAGCCCCGGAGTCGTGTTTCGTGTCACTTGTG
The DNA here is from genome assembly GCF_943734635.1 of Anopheles cruzii. Classification (NCBI taxonomy): domain Eukaryota; kingdom Metazoa; phylum Arthropoda; class Insecta; order Diptera; family Culicidae; genus Anopheles; species Anopheles cruzii. The sequence goes on from NC_069145.1 coordinate 78,166,482, forward strand.
TGAAGTTTGTCTCCCACGGCCGCCACGAGCTTCCTCGCCCAGTCTCCGGCCTAATGACATAATGCCTCTCTCTCGGCGGCGCAACTCCACGCGGGTCTGACGTCACGGAAATACGGAATAGAAACCGCACGGGGATCGCTCGGGGAAGTGTTTCAAGGTTACAAGGTTGAGATGGTGGGATGGTTGCTCGCGCAACGACGACGCGGACGACCCCCTTTTGGCGGTTACGTGATGCTGCGATCAAGGTCTGTGTTTTGTAGACCCGGTCTCCCGGCCTCGGCCCAACTTGGCCCAACTCGGCGCGGATATGCTGTCCGGGAGAGGTGTTCAAATATAGATTACCTCCTCCGGTAGCCTGGTCGTAGAGACAAAGAACCTGTGCTCTCTGTGTGGTTGGACCACGCTCGAGAGGTTGACTGTTGCTGTGGGTACCGGAGCGCGTCATCGCCCGGAGTTGCTGTGAGTGGACGTGACTTGAAGACTTGATCGACCTGCTGCTGCTGCTCGAGGGTTCGAAGTCGAGTCCTTCGGCGCGTTGGCTGCGGCAGACTGGGTCCGGTCCGGTTGTGTGCTTGGACTTGATACATAGGACCTCGCATGACGCATATGATGCTTGTACACTAACCGCTCGGTGGCCGGTCGGCCGGTTATTAATTCTGTTCGCCTCGTGACCAACCCCGTTTCGGTGGGCGCGGCCCTCGCCACGTGGTCTTGTTGGCCATTGGCGAGTTCTTGGCGCGAGTTCGGTTCGAATCAAGGTGTGGATCAGCACGCGCTGCCACCGCTAATTAGAACGCACCCACCTCGACGGTTAGTTTTTCCAGACCCCGGCGAGCTACACTTCGTCCACGTCCGTGCGTGGTGGACCAGGGTCTCGAATGCGTGTCTCGAAGGGCGGTTTGCTTTGGAGGACACCGTTTTCGGACTAACCGCGCGCCGAACACCTTCTGGAACGGTGCGTGGTGGTGGACACGGGTGTTACCTTTTATAGCGTTTACTCTACTTACCTCACACACGCGTCTGTTTGCTATGAAAGAGAGGGAGAGAGATAGAGAGTGTCAATATTGGTCTGTGGATGGGTGCGGTGGCGTTTGGTGGGTTTTTGTGGGTCGACCAACGACGGCCCTCAGTTGGTCCAATTTTCCCCTTCCAGAATACTGGGTTGTTCAATAAGTTTTGCGCTTCAATACACTGGACGACAAATGTTGAGAGTGTATTAGGACTCTTCGCCTTTAATTAGTACATCAAAAGGGGGGTTTCTAAACTTAAACGTGGTCGTACAAGCCCTGAAGACGATCATCGTCAAGCACGTCCAAAAACAGCACCTGAAATCGTAGAAAAATACAAGATGTTGTATTGGAAAATTGTCGAATAACTGAAAGAAATTTAGTATAAGGCCTACCGATCTCATTGAGCAATATAATCAATATTTTGACTGAAGCATTGGGTTTCAGACAGCTATGTGCACAATGGGTGCCGCATTCGATAAAAATGGAACAAACATCTATTCGAATGCAACTTTCTCGGCAACGTTTGGAGCATTTTCGAAAGGATAAAGCGCTTTTTCTGCATCGAATCATCACTATGGACGAGACTTGAGTCTATCACCATGATCCTGAATCAAAACAAGAGGCTAAAGAATGGTGTGAACCTAGTTCTTCGCCTCCGAAAAGAGTTCGTGTCCAGAAATCGTTCAAAAAAGTCTAGCTGAAGGAGATAACTTGTAAAAAAAGCCATAGTTTGCAGAAGAAAAAACCTTTTTTCCTCAGGAAAATACAAAAGTATTTTGAGTACTAAATTTTGATGCCAAAAATCCATAAACTAAAGTTCGAATTGTTGGAGTATCCATCGTATTCATCATATTTAGCCCCTAGCGACTTCCATCTGTTTCCAGACCTAAAAATTATCATGCGTTGAAGCGTTTCAAAGCTTATTGAACAGCCTGGTATGTAGTGAAGTGAAGGTTGCCTACTTGCGCCTCTCAGACATTCGCAATTTTGATGCCTTTCGAAACGCTTGGCTAATGGTGAACTAATATTCATTTGCCTAAAAATGAGCCCGTGCCACACAACTTCCTGACTGGCTGGCTGGCTCCGCTGTGGCCTCTCAGCGGAACATTCAGTGGAGCCCCTCAGTAGCTTATTTATCGGCCCGGTACTCTTCGCGTACTTCGCGTGGTGTGCATATATAATTCAATTCGAGCCCCTGCAACCCTGGACGGCGGGCGCGCTGCTACGGCCATGCGTGGCGGCAGCATAATATTTCCACGGATCAGGAAGCTTCACCTCAACGGGGCGAGCGCGCCACGTCAAGGTCCTCCCGCGGTAACCTCACATTTCGGCTGGCTGACTTCGGGTGGCGTGCCGTAGCTTCCGTAGTCCATTTTCCGGCCCAGTGCCAGTGCCGGTGCGGCGCGGGGGTTTCCTTTTCGTTGCGTTCGAAAGATTCTTGGCGCACGGAGCCTTCGCTGGTTCACCGTTCTCCATGCTTCACAGCTCCTGCCGAACCGCGCCTGGTGAAGGCTTTCAATTCTAAACCGACGATCACTGCTGCTGCCATGGGGTTTGTGGAGTTTTCCACCAGCTTAAGCTTTCCGTGGTGGGTGCGAAAACGACGGGACGTGGACGGGAATGTGGAATGTGTTGAGTGTCTGGCGCTGTATTCGGAGCGAAGAAGGTTTTTCGGAGGTCCCACTGGGGCGAGCATCGGTCGGGCTTTCCGGTAGGATTCGCGTGGTTCGTCCGACGGCAAGAACGCGTGCGGTCGTCTTTGGGTGCGCGAGCGCTACGATGCGTGCGATCCTCCGTCCGCCACCTCTTCAGAGACCCGCGAGACAACATCCCGAGAACGAGGAAACAGAGGTTCCCCGAAAAGTGATCGAGAGAGAGAACGAAACCGAGAGAGTCAGAGAGAGACGCGAGGTCGACTTCGGAGGCTGCTGCTGAACATCGTCGTCGTCGTCGTCGGCAGCGGCAGCGTCGTCAATGGGCCAGGGCTTCGTCTGGTGGGGGGATTGGATTTTATGCTGCCTTCCGAAAGTTCAAGGTCTGCCGTTCATTCGCCGTCGTCGTAATAATCGGCGGGCCCGCCAGCGGCTCGGCAGCGGCGGATGCTGGTCTCGCGATCGAGAGACGATCCGACACACGCACGCGTTTCGCAACGTACCGACGCACGCACACACTCACGCACACGCGGTCACGTTGCGCACGCATCATCGAACAAAGCTCAAGATTAGCGCAAACGATTGGCAGGCTCAGAATCCGCCGTTGGTACGCGTGGTCCAACAGAGGCTCATGGAGGGACTGCATGCTTTAAACGCTTCTATTAATTCCGTCAAATAGGGATGCTATTATCTTCTAACTTTGGCTAGCATTGGCTACATTGGCCAATTCAAGCAATAACACAGGTTTTGTATTTTATGTCTCCTTTTTGCCCAACTCAAGCCAGACTTAAACATCTGTTGTAATAATTTTAAGTCCAACATCAGTTTATTGATATATCATTTAATACTTTTCTGCCGTCGATTAGTTTTGGACTTCGGCTTTTTTGTGATTCTTGGAAACGTTCTACAGATCATTTCCTTTTTTGTGTCTTTGATCGATTATTTATGTTGATCCATGACATGTTTGATTTGGTACTTAATAGATTTTTTTCCATTCAAACCAGTGTTATTTCTCCGATTTCGTGAAGACGTAATATTGTTGCAGTATCGTTGTACTTTGATAATCGTAAGGAAGATCCCAAGCTATGGATCACATCACATTTCACATTAAGTCTTACTAAATTAAAGCGTTTGAGCTTATTAAAAGCGGTTTGCAAAACAAATGAGAACTCAACGAAGTAAAGATTTACACAAATTTGCTTCCAGTTCGATAAATGAAGATTAGAAAACTGAAACGATCCCCGTATTCTAATCGGAGTTGGTAATTGCAATAAGGGCAATAAGGGCAGAGCAAAATACAGAACGTCTTCCCCTTGAATTTGGAAAAATCAGAATTTTACAACAAACTGCAACGGTCTTCGCTAGTGATCTTACCACCACAGGAACATCGTCTAGTTGTGGTTCTAAGCCCCACACACAGAGTGTGTTTGTGTGCAGCGACGTCACGGCGAGACGTTCCCCGGGTCGTCGCCACACCTGCCCACTGGAGTGTGCAGTGTTGTGCGCCGAAGGAAGCGACCATTTTTTCCCACGACTATCAACGTAAACGGTGCGTGCGATGAGTAACGCGCCCCGGAAAGCGCAACAACCACATTCCGGCATACACACACACACACACAGGCTCACAGGCTGTCGGTGTCTTGCGTCGCTCTAGACCTTCCAAGACGCGCGTCGGCGCGGGCCGAGAAAGGAAGCAACATTTAGCGGGGGCGCCTAATCGAAGGAGGTCGGTCAATCGAGTGGCCTCGGAGGGGGCGCGGTGAGGAGACGTTGGCGAACCGGCCACGTGTGACGACGGATGGACGGAACGGAACTCGCCTGCCACGACGACGCTAGCAGTGACGGAACCACAACCGTTTAATTGTCCGTGACTATTTGTCAGGCGGCGGGGCCAGGTCGGGTATCGCTTACTTCTCAGCCGAAGAGTCGCAGTCACCAATAATCGGGCTCGTTCGTCCGGCCGAGCCTGTCTGTGTAAAACGTGAGATTCACGGTGCAAAAACCCGTGGCCCGAGACACTTGTGACAATAGTCGTCCGCCGTGCACATCTTTGTTTAGTGCCAGCTGGCTTGAAACATGCACTGTCTGGGCACTGATTGTGTGACCTCTAAGCGTGGTCGATATTAGGAGGAAGGCCATTAAAATTCCTCGATCCCCAGGTTTGTTACATCGAGCGAAATGTACGCATTCGGAATGGTTAAATAAAATGATTAAAACCGCAAACCGAACGGAGCAGCTCAACCGCACGAGAGCAATATGAACAGAAGCTGATCACTACTCCAGTCGACCGCGACTCCAGCAACCACAAAATATCAACAATAGGAGAACGGACTAGCAACCGTCAATGGGTCAACAATAGAACACAAAACGATCAGCATAAATAATAGACGCATCCACCAGCGGAAATTCATCCACTGCATCAGTCTACACGGAATCAATGTTTTTGATATAAATGCAAAATTTTTTGATACATTTTGAAGTCATTGAAAAGTGTGAAAAATATCTGGAAAGTTTCCGAAATGCCAAGGATAGTCACCTTGCAACTCTACACACTTCTTTCAGCGATACCTCCAATCTCTGTAACCCATTCAAATAGTACACGGAAAATTTGTACTTTTCTTTTCAAAATAATTGTTCACAAATGGTCTCTTCATTTGACGTAGATCTCTGTCAGATGAGGGAGCAAAAAGAAGTCATTTGTGGCTAGATCTTGCGAGGAAAGCTGATCGTCGAGCAGTTCAAACTCACAATTTTTCACCATGACAACCGCTGAGCATCGTGATGGCAACGTGAGTAAATGGGACAGCCAACGCACGGACAACTTTCTTATGTCTAAAGCCCGGTCCAGACGTAACGATGCATCGTTACAATGTGTCGTAGCGATCCACCATCACATGTATAGAAATTGGACAGATATTAATGCTCGCTGCCTCAGATTTTCTAGATCCGCAACGATGGTTGTAAACGGGCAAAATCGGTACAATTTCGCTGTCCAAACGCAACGATGTATCGTTACGATATGTACACACTACCATAATCGTAATGATTATCGTTACGTCTGGACCGGGCTTAACTGTTCATTTTATATGTGTCAAACACGTTGGTTTAATTTGTGTATTTTCTGACATGTTCACACCTCTACTATCATTGACCCAGTTACATCGGTGGTCCACTAGCAACATTTGGTGAACTTTGGCGATGTTTTCGCCGTCGTTTTCCAAGCTCTTACGGCCACATTTCAATTTAACTGCCCAAAACTTTACAGCGGTTTAATTTGCGTAGATTTGTGTATTACCTTCGCAAAACAAACACTCAATGTCACGTCGATACTGGGTGAAATTTTGATGAGTATCTGTCATGAAGATCCTGACAACCTGAAGATTCACTAGCTTCCATTTACTAGTGTTGCCATCCTCATGTTGATTTCGGAAACTTTCCACACCTCATTTAAAGCGTTTTTCCACATATTTTAAGTCCGAGGCCCGAGGGCGGGCATCTGATCATTGCCAAAGGGGCTAAGATTTGTTGACACACATTTTTATGCCTCGCCGTTTCCGATCGGAGGTCGAACCGATGTTGCAGATCTTACCGCACAGCGAATGGAGTGTGACAATAGAGCGAACGGTGTGTGGGGTGGGTATCACCACCTGACGCACAATTGCCATCGAGTGGTGTGTGCTAAACGTTTGTGCCCAGTGTTTTACGACCCAACCGTCGCCGTCGCCACACATTGTCAACGGGCGAAGAGGAGGAAACTCATGTTTATTTTATAATTATTAACCATGAGAGCGGTAGAGAGATCCGTGAAGTGGTGGTCGCTGAGATAACACTGTGATGCTGTGTGCTTGTGTGTGTGCGTGTGGCGCCGGATTGGTTGGCGGCCCCGTGGCCATGCGTGGTGTGTACACACCACTAACGAGCGGCTAAACTAAACTTCCATTCAATTATCCAATCAAACGGCTGTGCAAATGGGTTGTGTGGCAGGGAGGCCGATGGAGGGGTGGGCTGGCGGTGTGACCCCGGCGAACCGTGACTGTGTTACACTGCACTGCACCTCGCTGCACTGCACTGCACCCGCTGCCGCAGTGCATTTCTCGTCACCGTCGAATGGCGCGCGTTATGCAATCTTTTGTACATTGACCTCCTTAATTCTGCCCCGCTGGTCCGGCCCTCCCTCCGCCATGGAAGTGCGTTGTGCACTTCCCACAGCCCTCCCCCCGGATTTGGTGAGCATAACCTTTGGGGCCAGCCCAGCGGTTCCGCGTGTCGGGCCGAGCGGCGTATCTTTAAGGTCCCATCTAATCAGCCGATTATATGCGCGCCAACATTGCTTTTGGGCAGCCAAGGCGCGACCTCCAGGAATTTTCCTCCAACTGCTCGGCGTTTTCCCGCTCGGCGGTGGCGGAAAGAAGGAAGCGCGGCGCGAAAGATCACCTTGACGGCGGCGGCGACGGGTTCGACAAACAAAACGGCGACCGCCAACGAGAGGTGAAGCCATTCTCCTCCGTGGCTCTGGCGTGTGGCGGAAGGCGTTTGATGCTGGACTGCTGGACGGAAGGAGCGGAGCGCATGGCGCCGACGGAGGGGGTGGTTAAGTAGTCAGTCGAAGAATGGTGCGGCCACTTGCCAACTGTGGCCACAAATGGCTTCCTTCGGCTTTTGGCAATGGGGACCAAATTTGACAAACAGAAGAAGCAAAAAATCGTTCAAACGTCATCGGTGTCGTGTTGGCGGCGTCTTTGGAGGAGGTGATTCACACAACCACGCAACGGCGCTAATTCGTAATGACCAAAAACGCCGCCAACGCGCGACGCCAACTAAACGACATTTTGGTCTACAAAAATGGCCGATGGCAAACGGATTGGGCCGCGCTCTCCGCTCCGCTTTTGGGACCAACGGCCAAACGGTTGAGTTGAGCGTTTCAACTGTGTTTCGCAAGTTTGGTGTTTTGTGGACACACACTTGTCGGGTTGGATTCTGTTATTTTTTGTTAGAATTTTGTATCGGAGACTAGTATCTTGAACTCAATTTTTAAACTACCGATTACTTCATTTTTAAAACGTCAAACTTCGTTCTGGAAATTATAAACATAGAGTAAAAACTATGAAATTTCAACTCAAACGGTACGATATTTGAAATGCTCATTTTATTTAAGCTCATTTCCTCCTCGGTGGTTATGTTAATAAGCAGAATTGTTGTATTAGGTCGGCTCGCAAAACCCACACGCCGTGCAAGAGAAGCCAATGCACCAAAAACAAGTGACTGTTTGATTTCGTCTAGCGATATCATCGGTCGCCATATGAATAAGTGGAGAAAAATAAATATTACGCGAACAAACCAGCAACCATTGACGACCTCAAGATCGAAAATCAAATTGCCATTGCCGAGATAGGATCAGGGGCAACCGAAAATGTACTCAAAAATGGGATCGACCGAATGGGCTACTGCCAAGCCATTGGCGGCCGTGATGGATATTTGACCGAAATTGTTTTTCATAAATAAATGTCATGAATCAACCTTTCAAATAAATGTTGATCAAAAAATATTTGGACGTTTTCTTTTTATAACAAAATGAAATCCTTAATTTTGAATGCCGCAACTTATAAATGGTTAAATAATTGCTGTAACTGATTTTTTCTTTTATCGCCGGACGGTTTTTTAACCTTTGAATGTACACTCTTTAGCGATGTCAAAGAAGTCTTAGCCTGACCCATACCGAAACTCGATAAAAACTATCTAAACATTGAAACAATAAACTTGTATTTAACTTGCAAGTCGTGTCACGCCGATGACATGCCGATTGAGAAAATACTTGCCTTCCGAAAGACCTTCCGAACGTTCAATTCCAATTCTTAAACTTTACAAAAATTCGCCAAAAAGGCTTGCAAAAGCAAAATTTAAAAACTGATCTTAACATCCCACTAGGCAGATTTGGATTTGGTCGCATTCGCTCGATCCAGGGCCGTTGCCAAACGGCGGCCACCCTGTTCCGTGTTCTCTTGCCCTAGATGATGTCGCAACCCGCGCCGGGAGCAAGAGTTGGCCAGGGTTTGTTGCGTCCATTTTTACCGGATTACGTCACACTGATTTGGCGCCGGAAATTGGCTTTTATCGCCGGGTCCATCATCTGCTTCGTCGTCTACAGCTGAGCGCACTGTGCAGCTGCAGGTGACGATGCATTCTTCTGCCGCTGCTGGAATCGTTGCAAAATCCGATCGATCGTCACCGCTGCCGCCGCTGCATCCTGCTTCCTTCGCGACGAACACAACCGAACGGAACCGTGAATCTCCTCCGTGAGAGGGAGCGGACTTCGGCTCCGGTGCTCGCTGTGTTACGACAGTGGAACGACGGGCCGCGCTTATGCAACTTCTCCGCTGGCCTTAAACTTTAATGAATTTATTAGAACCGGTAGAGCGGAGGTGCCAATCGCGCCGTAGAATGGCGATGCCCCCTGGCGCAGGTGGAGGCGTGAGCGAGGGGTCTCAGGAGACGTGAACGGAAACGACGGGGGGAGACTAGCGATCGGTAACTGGCAGCCGTCAGCAACCCGCACTCCAGCATCAGAGTCGCCCCGGAAGGGACAGCACGCGGCGCCTTTTGTGGGGCAGCGCAGAGAGTACGCGGCCGAGGTGGGCTGTTTCGGAAGCGGAAGAAGTGGACCCCCCCCGGGGGGTGGAGGGTGGCCTAGTGCGGGGGTAGAAGTCAATCAAATCGTGTCACCGCTCGCTCTACGAGCGCTGCTGCTGCGGGCGGTGTGTTGAGCAATCGACAAATTACCGCTAATCAACGATCGGCGGCGGAGGCTCGCTGAAGGCGCACAGCTGGGGAGACGCGTCTTGGGGAGAGCCTTGAGCAGCGAGCAGCGCCGGGCGCTCGAAGATGCTGCCACTCGGTTTTTGCCCAGTTTTTGTTAAGGTTAACCACGAGTGAGCTTCATTATAAATCATATCGACGAAGGTCTCGGCGATCCGGAGCTCCGCTCTTAAATGGCACCGCCAACGGGACAACGTGGTGGTGGAGGGCGCGGTGGTCACGCCGATCGGTGGACGGGGGGATGCAGTGATTAATTAATTTGCCCAAGTCGGCGCTAAAGTTGGCAAATTGATTGAAATGTTTGTTTGCATTGAAGTGCGCTTTCGACACCTCCGGAGACGCCATGGCTCTCGGGTCCTGCGAGGGCGCCAAGCTGGCGATTTAGGCGAGGTGGCATCAGCTGTGAATCGAGGCTGTTGGCGCAAACAATGGTCGAGACGAGATAAGCATGAACCCCCCGCGGACCGAGATTTGCATGCCCGAGCGCGGCCGACATTAAATATGGCGTCCGGGAGGGCTGACGTCGAAGTGCGAAAAATGAGCGGCGTGTGAAACCGGCCACTAATCGCCGTTGAGGGCGATTGCGTAATCAGCTACATCGCATACCAGTACCACTACTACTACTTCGAGGCAATCATCGATCGATTACCGACAAACATCGCAAAACGCCGACGTCACTCGGTCCTGGGTCAAAGGGGAGGTGGACCATGAAACACCTGGAAAAGAGGTTAACAATGCTGACGTTTTTCGGAGTTGAACCGTTCGGGTTGATAACGCTTCGTCAAACTCCACAAACTTATTGTTACTGTAGTTATTTAATTTATTACGAAACACAGTCGACGGCAAGAGTAGTCTGACAGACAATTTACAGCGCAATTTATTGTACTGTTTGTAGTTTGTGTCTTTCAATAATTTCGTTTATTTCGTTCACTGTTTTATTTAATTACTTTTATTGCTTCATTCAATCGTTTTCATATGAAATGCTAGGCAACTACTATTAGTTTGCCATCTTTTTATTGCTTCGATCTGCACCTAGTTCTTTCTTTTTTGTTTTTTTTTTCTATTGTGTGACAATGTTTTGCATAATTAACCAATGCTTTTCGTTCTCTTCGTTTTTATTACTTTTTTCGAGATGCTTTTAAACGTTTCTGTTTGATGTTTCGTTGGTTCTAATGGTTCGGTTTTGCGAATTCATCGCTTTATTTGTTCTGCTTTCATATTGTGTACTTTGTTTTGGCCATTTTACGTTCAATTGACCAAATTTCCGTTTTACTTCTTTCGTTTTATTAATCGATAACATTAACAGCGTTTAACAGTAAGAAAAATTATTTAAGTGCTAATTCATTTCGGCACCGATTCACCGATCTGTGGCCCATTGGCCTGATGGCCAATAAAACCCGAAACCCTTTCACGTGTCGAGGACAGCCCTTTCAAGCCACGCCAGCCACGATTTGCATCGCCGTACGGCACATATTTCACTTCCCCACCCGATCAGACCCCCCGACTGTTGACACGACTGTTAATCAGCGCTCCAGTTTTATGATGATCGCTGAACTCGATCGAATGGCGGTGGCCCGAGATCGTTAGAGAAAATGGTTCAACTCAACGCCGATTAGCATAACGAATATTTCGGAGTCGTAAATCCGGAGAATAGCCAGCCGCCGCGCGGTCTCTCGCCGTAAAGTCGTAAAGAATTTCAACTTCTTGGCGACCCACCGCGCGGCCGGCAGCCACGTTCTGTGGTTTGTGTGTTTTACGAGCCTGTCTTGTGCTTGAGCGGAGCAAAACGGCAGGATAATGCAACAGCCCGCCGACCCGCGACGCCGCATGTCCTCCGTTGCGTTGGCGTGTGGAGCAATATCGGGTTCCCGTGTCGCGCTCGCTCTCACTCTTTCACCGGCGCGACCGGGCTCGGGACTGGTCAACCTATGCTCGGCGGCTATGCCATGCTCACTGGCGCATGCCTAGCGTGCCATTGGCCCGGCTGGACTGGCAGCTGCGGCCTGCCTCTCGCGCGGCTTTTCGTCACTCCGCCGCCGTGTGTGTGCGGTGCGTGGCCAAAGCGCGCCGGAATTTTCATTGATCTGTCTCGGGCCCGCAATTTTCTGTTCCCGTGGGTAAAGGGGTCACTCGATCCCCGTGACCCCCCTTCGCTCTCCCGGAGCATACCTTAATCCCCCCGGGGCGTGAGCACGCGCTCTAGCCCGGGCGGCTTTTGTCCGGCGACGATATTTGCTCAACCGAAAAGGGCCAGCTTTGGGGCTTTGGCGGATTGCGGGTCACCCGCCACACCACCACCACCCACCGCCAAAGTCTATCACCGAGGGGCCAGGCCGGACCGTGTTGTGTGTCGCGCGCTCCTTGTCACTGTCGCGCCCGAATGACCGCATGCGAACCGCTGACCGAAACCGAAAAGAAACCAATTTTCCTATCATTTCCCCGTCTCATTGTTGCTGTGACCCACACCCGCCCGTCGTTGCGGGTGGTGGTCAGTGTGGCGAAAATGGCCGGTGTTCCGGACGAGAGAGGACTCGCCCGGGCGTCCTTACACCGCCCTACAGCGCCATCTTGGTCGCTCGATTGTTTCGGGCGTCGGTGGGTCGGTGGGGTGGTGTGGCCTCGGAGAAGGCACCGGCGGTGCACCTTAAGACGCTCCAGCGAGCCGGCACTTGCCCTTACCGGGCGCTGGTCACCTTGGCCCACACCCCCCTCGGGCAGAGAGCACCATCGGAATATGATTTGTTGTGAATAGGGAGCGCCATCGAAGTGGAGCGCGCGCCTCGACGTGTCCGAGTCAGGGTGTGTGTGTGTGTGTGTGTGTGTGTGTGGAGCCCGCACAACGCATCGACGATTCTCCCACGTTTCCACTCGGATACGCATCATTCACTCCTTTGTTGCTGTGCTCTCTCCCCGAACGGCGGATCCATCCATGGTTCGGTTCCGTTCCGTTCCGTTCCGTGTCTCTCGGCTCGGCTTTAATGCTCTATGTGCTCCGTGGGCCGCACCGTGGAACGGATTCGGGCTACCAAACCGCGCTCGCCCGACCGACCGCGATGCACTCGCCTTTTTTCTACAACTTTTTGACTTTTCGTCGATGCCCGATCTCCGAAGGAGCGCGAAGAAGCTGCGCGCGTCAGTGGCGGCAGCTGCTGGAGAGGAAACCTTGGGCCTGGGGCCTGGCTGCTTCTCTACCACCTACCTGCAACATAATTGTCCACCCGAAAACGAACCATCAAAATCTTATTCTTTCTTTCTTTGTCTGTATTTCGATTCGTTGCAGGTAAGATCAGTCATCGGATCGGGAAAGGATTCAGCCTTCGAGCGAACGGAAATGCGGCGTTCCAGCGATCGGCCGATGATCGATTCCCGGTCGGGGTCCGGGGTTCTTGGGAATCGCTTTCGAATGGGAAGCCCGCTGTAAGGTTGGTCCGAAAGTGCTGCCCATTTTCAAGGGTCTCTCGTTGCAACATTATACAGGATTGGAAGTATCAAGTGCATTAGGATGTCTCACAAGTCATGGTCCGATCAAGTTGCAGTCCCTTTTTGTATAGCTTCGAAAAACAAAGTTGATGGCTTAGACTGTTCATTATGCTTTTCAATATTTATTTGGTTTTGAAATGATAAATGGTTGATTAAATTAAAAGATTCAAAAAAAGTGATCGATTGCGATCAGTTTTTGGAGTCACTACTTTTGGTGCGCCCTATAACAAGCCTGACGCCCAAAAAGCATCCGCTTTCCGAAGGACTTTCAGACGTGTCGAAAGTCGATTGCGCCGTCGCTATCGCCGCCAGCTGACTGTGTTCTGTGTTTATCTTCCGCTTTTTTCGACTTCGAACCCAACCTTCCTGGGCTCTTCGTTTTCACAGCCTTCAAGGGCCAAGGGCGACCAGGACGGGCAGGTGCTGGACCAAAAATCTTCCCACGATCTCTCTGTGCGCCGCAGAGGCCGAGGATCATCGGTTGCATCACACCCCAGCAGAGAGAGGAAGATGACGATCGATGGTGAACCCTCGCGTATCCGTCCCGTCGTTTTTATGACGCAGCTTGCTGTGGGACAAGAAGCCTCTCGTACATCTGCTCAGCCCACACTGCCCGGGAGAACCTTGAGCTCTGTGTGGCAGGTTCCGGTCAGGAGCCGATCCGGGGCGCAAGCCGTACGAAACCCCGCCAAGTTCGCGATTCGCGGACAACCAGCCACCTTGACGGGAGTTACAGTTCCCGAATCCTTACACGTTTGCACCGCGTGTTTCCATAGCAAAAAATGATCAAATTCCGCCACTGCTTTGTTGGAAACTTTCCGTTTTCCTGGGTTTATTGCGCAACCGGCAGCGCACCGCACTGGATTCCTTCTTATGCAACTCTGTTCGGTGTGAGATCGCCTTCCATAACTTCTAATTAACTTTTGCTCGCCTTTCGGTGGCCTCCAAGCGTCACGTTTCGGGCGCGCGGCCACGCAGCGGTCAGGGTCAACCTGCCCTTTTTCCCGCCCGAAACTATACTCTCCCCGGACGGTTGGTTGCGACGGGAATATCCTTGACAGCATAATTACATTCCCGCAGTCCCGCAAACGCACACTCTTCGCCGAAGTCCGGATTCTCGGAAGTTTCTCCCCAACCTCGTCGTCGTTGTGGTGATCCTTGAGCGATGTCCTGGTATGGCATAATCACGGAACCTCCATTTCAGCTCGAACGGGGTCCTAACAATCCGTACGGTATTCGTCCGATTGCGCCACACTAGCCGTTTGTCCTTGTGACGACTGCCGGTGGGACCTTCTGGGGAACTTTCGCAACAAGGACTTATCGACCCGTGCACACCCGCAAGGTGTGAATAAATGTCAGTCCGTTCCATCAACAAACCTGGCGGAACACAGGACGGAACACAATCGCCCCAACAAAGTCGCCCAATTATTGGTAGGTTTATTCGGATTTTATTTTAATAATTAACTCTGAAGGACACCTTGACACATCCCCGTTGTGGGGGGGTGCGTCCCCGTTGTGGGGGGGCATTATCAACATAATTGATTTGTTCCGTCAATTAATGACTCCATGAACCGAGGTCCTAAACGTAATCGACAGCCCAGGCGGCTAGCACCACTCAGATCTGGTCCTTCGGGACAACTTCGGGGGGAGGCTTGCAACACAAGGCCCTTGGCTATGTGTCACTCATGTGGCCCTTTACCCTTTGTTTCTTCCAATCTGGTCTGGTGCGCCGGAAGATATCACTGCAAGCATTGCGCCGCCCGGAGGAGGATCTTCCGTTGCTCCTTTTATTGAACTTTTCCAACCCAAAAAACCAACGAAATCAATCATGTGATGCACTCTGTAATGATGATCCGGCCCAGTTGGCCACTTTCGGGGTTCGTTCAGCGTGGTCACCACTTTTTTGCGCCATGGAGCCCCGGCCTTTATCCTACCAAAACGTGATGCAATATCCATAATTTCTGAACCTTTCGGAGGCTTCGGATCTCTCGGCTGGCGACTGGCCATCTTCCATCCGGGGGGACACCCGGGGGGATGCTGTGGGACCGGGTCGGTGGATGGAACCAATGTACATTATTCCGAATGCATCTTTCGACGCTTTTTTATGCATTTTCCATCGCTCGGAACAACTCAACCACAACCGACACCAGGACCATGGTCCGGACCTGGGTGTCGTCGTCGGTCCCTTTGGTTGATTTATTCAATGTGTGTGTGCGTGCGTGCATTTTTTAACTACAATTTCGCTGTTTTATTCGCGCTCTCAGTCTTTCTCACTTTCCGGGTCTGTGTGTCAGTCTGTGGCCGAACTGTGAGTTATTTCCTCGGCCAACCGACCGGTCGTCGTCATGCTCGCTTTAAATTGAAGGTTCCGTCGAACGTAATTTATTGGAGTTGAAAATTGAAAACCATAAACGTAATGACGGCGATTGTAATTGAAAATTGGAAGGATCGAATCGAATCCCGAGTCTGGGCTGTCTCGGCTGACCTCGCTCTCTCTCGACGGCTCCGGCACGCTCCGTTGGTTCGCCCCGCTCGCCGCCCATTGTGTTGCGTGCGAATTCTCTCGGGTCCTGATTTTTTATGCTGTCGAGCGTAGCATAACCAGGAAACGGGCCGTGGAACCACCACCAAGCCGGACCCTGCCGATCGCGTACGGGGAAATTATGCCGCCGTGTGCCGCTCACGGTCACAGAGCCCCACCAGAACACCGACCCAGCGACCCTCAGACTGGGGACCCCGTAGTAACATCGCCACGGCGAGTGGCTATCGAAAGGTGACTCCCCACCGATCGATCCGGCCGGTCGGGGCAGAAGGGTGGCATAAAGTTGCAGTGTAACCGCACAGCTCACCCCGGTCAGTGTGGGTTCCTCCTTGGTCCTTCTGAAACACAAACCTGCAAAGAAAAGCTGTGGCTGTGGAAACTGGTCCGCGCCGCCACGTCAATTCCGGAAGACTCAAAAACACGTACGCCCTCGCCAACACTCCGGCTCCGGCAGTGAAGCTTGGGGGGCAAAAAATCGAACTCCACACCACGCCGAGGACCCTGTGGGCGCGCCCGCAATGAAAGGACCTCTCACCGAACCCACTCACTTTAGCCGTCGGGGTTGGGGGGTCCAACCGACCACCAATGAGGGGCGGCGCTGGGTGGCGCATAATGGCGTGAATTACGAAATGTTTGGCCTCGGTTCAAACATAAAATCGGTTGCCAAGCCCCGAGCCGTTGTTTAGGGGGCAAGCAGGCAGCAAACAGTTTACAGAACCAATACCCCTCGGCCCTGGGGGTGGGGTGGTTGGGCGCGGGTTGATTAGTATGCTACTTCACCTCACCGACGACGTCATAAATCGACACTCACCCGGAAATGGGGACACTTTTGGGAAGAAGGGCCCAAAATTACCGTGTTCCTTTTTTCGTTCCTTTTCCGGACGGCGGTGCGCGCGATATCGAGGTCTGGATAGTAGCGAGAAGGGGTCGGGTGGTCTGGCGTCTGGCGATGGTCATTTCTTTCGCGCACCCGTTAAGCGGCGAGTCCCCTCACGGTCACTACTGCGGCGGCACGACGCGCGCAGCGAGAGTGTAGAACAAGGACTTATGCTAAAGGCGAACCCCCGTACAGGACGCCGAGGCCGCGCGGTCGAAGAAAGGTGCTGCGGCGGCACGGTGCGGTACGATGCGATGTGAAGAGTTCAAGGTTCCTGGCAGCCGTCGGGGGCAGCGTCTTTTGCGAGAGAGCGTGCCCGCAGCACACACCGCGAACAAAGATCTCGTGTCCCGGGCCGCCAAAGAGCGCAAAGCGCAAGTCCCGCACCGCGTACCGTCCCCCCGGGTGCCGCTCATCGCGCTCGCGAGCAGCTATTCCGGGCCCCACAAGGACTCTCGGCCAAGACGATCGTCGACCTCGGGCTCTCCGTTCGCTCGCAGGCAGGCAGGCAGGCGGCAGACAGGAGCCTATCCATCACCTCCTGACCGCGACCCGCCCGCCCGTCGGGCTGTGTGTATCCTAGGTGATCGCGCACCTAGAGGCAAGCCGGTTAATTATACCTTATAAATATAACTCACCGCGGAGTCGTTTGCGTACCGCCGGCGTTCGCGCAACGCGCAAGACATTGACCGATCTCCCGTTGCAGGACGGACCAGGAGGAGGGTTGCGCCAAGCTGGACTCTCTGTGATGGATCTTTACTTGGCGTACGCGGCTCTCGGGGGTCGGGTGCGTGAAGATCGACAGGCAGCAGCCGCCGGCTCTCCAGATCCCTTCTGTGTGATGGTATTGGTGCAGCGGCCCCGGAGAGGAGGTAGTATTGATTGATTTATTTCCACGAGCTCTGTCCAGTGGGGCGCGTATGGTGGGGAGCGAACCGTTTAGAGTTTCCTCGCCATTTTGACGATCGTTCGAATAGTCGGACGCCTTTCTGGGTAAAGAGTTTAATGTTTGAGGTGTAAGTATGAGGTTGGAAACATGTTGTGCTGGTCTTTCTAGATCGCAACTTACCGCAAGCAGAAGGCCTGAGTTCAAATACGGAAGTGTTCGAATCAACCACGCGGAAGATAATCACCTTTTAAAGGAGTTCCGAAAATAGAGGCACATCAGATCAATCCATGAACTGTTGTGGACTTTCAGGACCACCTAGGCAAACGCACGATTCCTTCAACTCAAACTTCGCCTTTAGGTCTCTGGGCAAACAAAAGCAATTAACAGCGCACAATCTCCCGGAGGTGCTGGGTGTTCTGCGCAAAAACGCCACCAACGGGGCCATTCAAATTCGGAACAGTCAACTTCCAGGGCGCAATCGCAGAAAATGTGGAAGGGAAGAAAACGTGGTTCCACGAAGACCACTATTGTGAGCTCTAAACGTCACCACAAAAATGGCAATCGGTTTTTGCATACGCTTTTGCAACGGGTTCCCGCGGTGCGTGCCGAAGGAGGGGAAGGGCGTGGCGCGGAGAGGCGCTCGCAGGGCTGCTGCTGCTGACTGTGCACATTATTTACTCACCTGACGTCTCACGGCACACGGCAACAACAGCGCGTTGTCCGTGGCCGAGCCGAGAAGGCGCGGGCACCACAACAACACATTCTTGACACGTTCAAAATTCTTCGAACGCCCCAAGTCCCCAGTCGCTACATGGCGACCGCGGCGGCGGCTAGAATTTTGAAGAGTAACAACCAACAGGCGAACGTCGCGCCATCGGTGGTGGTGCATACGAAGTACGGGACGGCGGTGCGTGCGTGTTCGCGCGCGCGGCACCGATCAAGGAAACGAAATAAAATTATCAAAAGTATGTGCGTAAATTGCAAAAACCCACCGAGGGCTACGTGGGAGCCAGTCTGGGCCTAGAACGGCCCGGTCCGGTTCGGATGTTGAATAACATATTTGCGCCACGAAGTCCCCGTTTCTTTATCGTATCCTCGCAATCGGGAGCTCGCAAAACTTTGGCTAATGCAGGACGTTCCTTCGACGCAGAAAAGAGTTTGCCAATTAAAATTCTTTATTTTTCTTCTTTTATTAAATTCTGAGTTGTACTATCTTCTAACTTTTTTGGTGCTTCCTTAAAATTATTTAAGTCTTCAACTTAAATCAACACATTTAAACCGTTACCGTCCCCATCAAAATGTGTGAAGGTTTGTGGCAGACTTGCAGATAATATTCCTTACCGACCGTTATACCCTTTGGCAAGAACTCATGATGCACCACGCCCCTGTAATTGAAAAAAACTAGAAGCAAATCCTTCCCATTCGACCAAACATGGCTCTCCGCCGTTCATATCTTCTCGGAACTCTGAGGGCATTTTAAACCATCAATGAACGCTGCTTTGGGTCATAATTTCGTTTTTCACATGAAATTTGATACGGATTCTTCGCCATCCATTCTTTTTTTGAGTAGACAACTGTCAAAAACTTACTGAGTATTCAAAATGGCCGAACTTGTCGGCATAAGTGAATGAAGGGAGTACAAACGCCACAAAAAAATCTAAAATTGAATATACGTAGCCCGCGGAAATTCAAAACTACAGATACTTTTTGAACTCCCCTCGTATGTCCTTCGAAGTCTACCTACCCTTATTGCATGCCATTCATAATTAAATCGCAAAAAAAGCGATCGTCGCTTATGATTGATTGGCCCAGGAAGTAGAGTGTGTGGTCTTTGGTCAAATCTTTCAAATTCCCGAACAAAATGAGACCAGCTTATACTGAAAACCCTGCAGAGGGTTCTCGTCTTTAGTTTGCGAAAGGCAGCTTCGGGGGCCCAAATGTCAAGACATGGCTCAATTCCCAACCGGCCTAGTGTCATACTTTATTCAGAACTGAAATAAACTTTGGGTTCCAGAGAACGCAGTCATGTGGAGCACCCGATGAAAGTTTTCGTAATTCGATCGCAAGATTCAAGTTAGTTCGCGCAATCAAGAAAGCCTACTTTGGCTGCCTTGCAAACCAACTGAGAGAAACATGGCAGCCAAGTATCGATTGACGCCTGCTTCGATCGGTGACCGGTCGCTAGCTAGCGTCGACCGATTTGCAATTAATGAAGGCATTCTAATGCGTCGCGTCTCCACGTTGTAAGGTTTCTTCTCCGGCGCTAGCAAACCCTGTACCTGGGCCCTGTGTTACTCTTTCGACTATTTATGTCCACCCCGGGTGCCACAACGCCAATCTGTACTCCTTCATTTTGGGCAAGCCGGAAGGACCCCTTTGAAGTTGCTGGGAAATGGTTCAAGAATTTCGCAGAGCAAGAGATTTGGGCGACGCAAATTAGTTTAGTGTACGTGTGTTTCGCCGAAGCACCAGTAACCTGGCCGGTCCCAACGGCCGTTCCCAGAAGAAACACCCAGAAGCGCACTCGTTTGGAAAAGCACTTCACCGGAAGCAGAGCGCGGGGTTCTACGAATTTGTGCGATGACTGTCGAGTTGTTGCCTGTGGACGATTAGCAGCCTGGATAACCCGGCGAAGGTGAGCTGATGAAAGAGTTCCACCCAGTAGGCGAGGTTCCACGTTGCTTCCTAGTTTTGCAAGACCTGTCACATGGTTCTAAAATTGGACACCCCGCACTCCGGTGGTGGTCCGATGAAGGCTACTGGTGCTTCCTAGTTTGCGTTATGCATCCGGCGCAGAGGAAGCAGCATCATCATCGGCCGCTGCTCTGTAAATAAACTCTCCAAGCCGCGATGGATTTTCCGATGGATTTTCCGATGGATACAGAGCGCTCGCTGGTGCACACGGACGGTCCAATACGGACCTAAAAATAGTTGCTCCCAAATAAGCGAACGAATTCTCGAAGGTAAGGTCGAACGGTGGCGCGTGGCAGCCCAGCATACCGACCCGACCGTCCATCCGAGAGAGTGCTGTCGATTATTTACAAACCGATTGCCGAACGGCGCACACCGCAATGCCGGCGGTCCTTAATCATTCCTTAATGAATGTTTGACTCGAACGGGCCTTCGATGGATGGATGGTGGTGTAAACAAAATTCTTTACTTTTCATCTTCACATATCCAATCAGCCGGCCAAGTCAGCCGCCCACGCGGCGCCCATCACACCACCCGCCCGGCGGGCCACCACCACCACCGCATCTGTGAGATGGCGCATGTGGTGGCCATGATCTTGCCCGGGGAGGTCTCGCGCGCCCCGTGCGGCGGAGGTCTTGAGTTCTGGAACCGTACCGGCCGGTTGCGCCCGTAGCTGAGCCAGCTCGAAAAACTGGATCGTGCACACGATGATGGCACGACGACGACGACGACAAGATCATGACCGCCAGATCGATTGGCGCTCTGCGAAGCTCCCGAGACTGCTGCCTGGGGCCTCTCCTCCTAGACTCTGGGATGCTGTCATGTTCCGCAGAGTTCCGCGGGAGAGCGAGAGAGCCAACAGCTCGAACCCCGCAGCTCGAAGATCAATCTCCATAGAAAATCTCCAGCACCTCCAGCACCACTACCTGCTGCCCCGCAACCGCGAGTTCGTGTGAAGATCACGGACCACGAGAGAAGTTCACTGACACCGCTCGAGATGCGAAGCGAGGCTTACTTCAGCCCCGTTTCGAGTTCCAGCATCTCCAGCGCTCAAGACACGATCCCACCCCTTTCCGGGTAGTTCTCACCACCAACCTAGTCCACACGGCAGGCGCGGCGCTGGATGACGCGTCCGTTCTCGCGAAAGGTTCCAGGTCACGGCACGGTGGCCGCCGGCAGTTCGGTGGTCCATTTGTGCAGTGTTTGCTAAATTTTGCCTCCCACACCGTCAAGTGACACCGTTTCGGGGCCGAAATCGGCCACTTTGGAACCAGTTATGGCCGCCAATCGGAACAGACGGCGTACGAGACACTTCTGAAGGGGGGTTTGGTTCGGTTCGGTTCGGCTTTCGGGGGCACACATTCTCTACCGCGCGTTGTATCGCGCAACTGCCTCCCCTCCGCGATCCCTTCCTGCCTTTGCTGCTGCCCCGAGTCCCGAGCCGCCATGTCCCGCCATCTCTGAGAGAGCGCAGAGTTGAGCTGCTGTGGTGTGGCAAAACAGAGATGAGACACCGACCGACCGACCGGGGGACACCCGGTAAGAGGCTTTGGGATTCCGGTTTTGGGGTTTGTGACCAGATTGGCGCGCGCGTGCGTGTGTGTGTGGGGGGCGCGAACACACACGGCGGGCAACACCGGTTTGGGTAGAACTTTTCCTCTTTTAGAACCTCGCAGGAGGAGGAACGTGTTGAAGTTGACTCCGTCGCCGTCGTAGCTACGCAACGGCGCAACCACACGGCGGTCGGTCGGGAACCGGTTTTGGATTGGACGGACTCTCTTAACCGGCCACTCGTCCAACGATCGCTGGTAACGTCATAAATCTGACGCTCGTAGCGAAAGCCCAACGCCGCTCGTGGCGTGCTGGCTGGTCACCGGTCAACGAATTTCTCAACAGGAGACAGGCTCGGTGGTGGTGGTGGCTCCCCCCCTGTAACCCGGGCTCGAACTAATCAGCCTTCACTCCGGTGCTCAATATTCTTCACACGCGCCACACGGCGTTTATCCTTTTCCTAGCTTTTTGTTCCCCACTTTGCCAAGCCAAGAACACGACGCCTCTCTCTGGACTCCGGGGGGGAACTTGGAAAACGGGCGCAGCGGAGACTTACGGTCCGACGACCTCCACGTCCGGGTACCGCGGACACACGCGGTTCCACTCCAGGCCTGGGCCTGGGATATTGTTGTTCTTTTCGTCGTCAGCGGACGGGACGGCTTTCTCTTCTTGCCCGGAGCCGCGAGAAAAGGTGGTACGTAAACAAACCCCCTGAACCCGGCCAGATTAGAGAACCTGAACTCTCGAACCCGCTTGTGGGGTGCGTTCGCTTTCGACGTAGCCCCGCGACGAAAAGGTACAGGAGGCTGTGCGTCGACGACATTTCTGATCTCCGGTGGGAAGCGCATCGAAACGGTCTGTGGATGACAGTCGTCGCCGTGGAGCTGAGGTACCTTGCCCGAGGAATGCGCTAATCAAGCCCGAAAGGGTGAGAAATACTACACGTCGCTCGGCCGTCAGGCACATGTGGTGTATCTTCCTGAGCCTTTTCGAGAAATAGAGGAAGACCTCGACAAGAAGTGGTGTGTGCGTGCGTATGGCGCCGAGAGTTTTGTACTTGCGTGCGGGTGTTTGGGAGACTCCGAAGACTCCGGAAAAAGAGGCCCCCCAAAAAGCGATATCTTTCTGCTGCTGCTGCTGCTGGAGGCAAGGTTCCCTGTTTAGGGCGCCGAAGAAAGAAAAATAATCCGAAGCCACCTCCACCGCCGACGCTCGACGTTTTTATTAATAAACATGCTTATTTTTATCATCCAGAATTGTTACTCGCGCCGCGCCCGGTTATGTTTATGTTTTGGTTTCGTTCGGCTCTGCTCCCTCATTACCCAGCGCGCGGGCGCACCATGCTCCTCACGCTCACGCATCCGAGTGGGATCTTCATTTTCCCAGGAGTTGCAAGCAACGGTGACGACCAATTCGAAGAAACAGGAGGCGGTGGCGGTGGCAGCATAATGTTCTAACAACGTTTCCGCAGCCGCGCGCCACCAGCAGCGCTTAGCGAACAGAGTTTAGCTCGGCGATGGTGGTGTGTGGTGCTGCACCGTTAGCGCGGGGACGCTAATTAGTTAAGCAAGTCTTTTTGACTCTGGCTGACACTGAACTCTTCTCGTTGGGCTCGGGAACCCCACGACGCACGCAATTGCATAGCGCGCCCTGAGGTCGAGTATTCCCGTTGGGAGAGCCGTCTTTGTATAGTACGCTCTTTGAAGGTACGGTCTTCGCCATTCGAGACCTGAATTTCTGGTAGCTCGAAAAATAAGGCATAAAACAAGTCTTGTCACATTCGCGTAAGCTGCAAGCGTAATCGCAAGCAGCAGGTCATTCGGTTCTCTATTCTCCTATCGGTATTCTTATGCAATTCGAGCAGTTTCGAGCAGATTCGAGCAGTTTTAAAAGATTGACTGGAACATTGGTGACAAGTTGGTGTTAAACTTAAACAGTTTACTTGGATGATGATCATCAGCGACAAGCTTTAACCTTGATGTTCATCGTATTTATCGCAGAAACTGCTCGCAGAAGTATACGCATATAACAAACACTGCCCCGGGGATAACGAACAGTTTCTCTTGTCGCACGACATTTGAGATGCTTATTTCACCTAAAATGGCAAAGAAAAGACGAGAACAAGAAGTACTAGCTGACGTTTCGCAAAACACGACTGTGCCCGAAAAACTGCTCGACCCAGTGTGGATTTCGCGTGGCGATGGCCATGAAGGCACACGATAGCTCTCAAGATTGCCCTTCGCGGAAGGGAAGCTTCACGATAGAAAGCCTTCAAAGTTCACCAACTCCACTCCATGGTGGAGGCGGCGGCCCGGTTCCGGCCAACGGTTATCAGCCCCTAAATGCCCCGCATAAACGCCGCACGCCAAACGCTGCTGTGTATCGCGAAGAGCATCCGCGGGCACAATATGGGGTTTCGGCGGTGACACCACCATGATGATAGTGTCAACGCACACGCTGGCGACTGGGGACACACGAGGAACACGGGTCGCCTTTGGCGGCGCTTCCTTGTTGTCTGGCGATGGGCCCAACCTCGCGTTGTTTGCGATGACTAATTAACCACCATTATGTGTGCGATATTGTATACATCGTGCGGCCGCCTCTTCGTGCTTTGCTGTCTTTCTCTTTGTTGGCGCTGAGTCTTGTTCTGTTTACTCCAGAGATGAGAGGTGTACCATCCAGCCAACCGACCAGCTCACCGAACGGGGCAAAGAAAGTCTCATTTAATTATTCCACAAATTTGCGCGCCTGCACGCAGACGCACGCACGCGTATGCTCTGCCCTAGGTCACCGTGCTCGCAGTCTGTGCGGCTCAGGGCCACGATGAGACACACCGAGATGGAGGCGCAAGCGTGAGTTGAACGTTCGCGCGCAATGCTGCAGACGGGGCCACGCCGCCACAGGCCTTGTGTCGTCGTCGTCGTCGCCGCGCGTAATGGAGTGTCTTCGGATGGCCCCCAAAAATCGCGCTCCGTAGCAGCTATTAGCTTCACAACTTCAATCAAGTAGCCGATGTGGGACAAGAAAGAGACGGGGACCATACAGGTGAACGTTCGGAGTGGCTATTTGCTAAATCTCGAAGATGGAGCCGAACCGACCGGTCGTCGTCGTCGTCGTCCGGTCAGCAACAGCTACGAACGCCTTGTGCCGTTCGATGGCGTCCTTGGGCTTCCGCCAAAAAATGGTCCCCAAAGCAGAGAGGAGACCCTCACCGTCGTCGGCCGCCGGTTTTATGATTATTTTGTCTTGATTTTGCCGCGCTTTGGTCGTTGTTTTTTGTGACAACCAGCGAGACATCCTTCCAGACGGGCGAAAGGCGGTCCTAAGATTGATGTTGGCTCCGCGTAGCATCCTCTCCCTGTCACTCGTCGCGATGTGTGTATCTGGTGTCGCCGATAAAAGGCCCGCTCGGCTCAGAATCCTTTCCGAGCCGAGCGGGAATTGGATACTTCTCGAGAGGCTTACGACTGCAGAAGAAAAAAATTATAACATCGGTTCAGTTTTTGCACCGCTTGATGACTATGTTGTCCCACACACACACACACACACACACGTGCTGAGCCTTGCGATCCAACCGTTTGTTTTTTTGTTTCGGTACAAAAATTAGCTGCTGGTCCGGTTTTTGTTTTTCCTTGCTCTCGTTTCTGCCTCAACAACTTAGTTGATGCCCTAGCAAATGGTTTCTTCGCAACACCAACAACATGTGTTTTATTATTAGTCTCCGACTCGTAACTCGTAGCACATTGTCGCCTTTAAGTCACGGAGCGAATACCCAACGGCGACAACGGCGACGACGACAGTGGCTGCACAGCAGATGTTTATGTTCGCGCCGCGCCGTTCATTTGAATCCTAAGGCCGTTAAACCAATCCAGGAAATCTTGCTAATGATCAGCGTTTTTTTTTTCGGTCCCAAACGAGGCGAGGTGTAACTTGTGGCTGGCCTGAGATGAGAGCCGCCCAAGATCTTATTGGTCGACAGAGAGCAAGTCCGCGTTGCGAGTTTGGGATTGAATTTTCAGCTTCCAACCGAATATAGTTAGAACAGCATATTCCACAAGCAATTCAATTGCAATTCACAGCGAATAACATTGCCAAAAATTGCAGGGTTCGGAAATGACCGAATCGGACACTTTGCCAACCGATTCAATTTCCTTCCTCGATGTATGGGATCTATCTAGCACAATTTTAACCTCCAGAACGACGTAGAGCGTAAATTGACTTTCAGGAATCTCGATTTTAAAATGTCAACAAACAAATGTTCAAATAACTCCACTCACCGACTGATAAATATGGTGCTGAACAATATCCTCTATTGAGGATCCTTCGCCATTTTCAAACCATATCGCACAGGCTACCCGGATTCCCGGCCGCAATCCATTCGCTGGCCACAGACAAACGGCAGCTATTTTTGCCCCAACTTGTCGATTTGTTTTGCGATTTGTACTCTCTCGACGGTCCTGCTGCCGATCGATGCTCCCGGCATCTATTAAGGAGGGGCTACCTCTTGCGGCGCTCCCGGTCCCGGTCCTCTAGCGCGTATATTAATTTATCTGTTTACTCGGTAATGCTCGGTTCGTGTGCCGCCGATGCATTTGGCAGAACACGAACGGGCTCGCTTTTGACCCTGCCGACAAATGGCCACGATGCCGGTGCCCCACGTCACATACGTGTTCCCTAATGTGACTAATTAATGGAGGGGCCACGTTTTTCCTCGATTCGATTCCAGCCTCGCTGCCTGCCTGCCGTGTCGGCTTGTTTTTCGTAGTGCACTTGTGGCACCGTCAGACGGTCTTTTCGGTGCTACTGTGCCCCTGCGTCCAAAGAATCCTCGCAATCCTCAATCTCTCCGTTTCATTCATCACAGACTGCCACAGAGAGCTATCCTTCGTTTCTAATGCCCAAACGCACACAGACCAACACACACCGGATTGTGGCTGCTGTTTCCCTCTGTCATCCATGCCTGGGAGGAAGGATTTGCAATTAGATTGGCCGCCGCGGCGCGCATCAAACACCGAAAAAAGCGAAGCATCTGCAGCAGCAGCAGCAGAACGCGGGACCCGCAGGAAGCACAGCAGCACGCACACAAACGCACAGAATTCGATTTGAGAGAAGTGTACGATTTATGCGTGCGGCGAACGTGCGAACCACCATCATATACTACGGCGGCGCAGTATGTACCGGTTGTGGCTCTCGCTTCATGCATCCCTTCGCGGATGCAGTTCTCTCGCTGGATTAGGCTGTACTGCGCTGCGGGTTTATGTTGCCTGTCTGCCGGCCCGATTCCTTCTTCCGTCACTCGCCGCCGCCAGCAAGGGTCCTCGAGTCGAACGGAGAGTGGTTTTATTTTTGCATCTGGGCGCGTTAGTCCCCGATTTAGGTGCTTTTTGGGATAAATGCGTCGTTGGGTTTAATGCCGTCGTGTGTCGTGCCACAGCAAATTACGCAAATGCTTGACTCTAATTACCGAACCGAAAATTTGGTTCCGTAGCCATATTATGCTGCATGTTTGCATGATTAGGTTTGTGGCCCGTTTCGATACCGAAAACCCACAATAAAACCACAAAACAGTTGTAAGATTTGATGAGAAGCAACCCATTTAAGGATTTTATATTTTTTAATAGCTTAAAAGTCATAAAACGAATGATTGAATACATATTTCCGTAGGTTTGTTTAATAATAATTTATGTCCTTTATTCTGTTGTTTTCAACCTCAACTATCCAGCTCATCAAGGATGCCTGATCGCTTGCCCTCAAGGTTCATATTTGGTGACCATGGAAACCGTAGCCTTTTTCGGTGCATCACTGTGTACGACGACGGTACATGATGTCCGTGTCGGTCTTCGGTCTCGGTTCGGCCGTAGAGCCGGGTTTCCTGTAATTAAATAATTACTTGTAGCAAAATTAACTTTACGCTCATCGCCGCCGCATCCAAGGCAAAGAGGCGCACAAGGACTTGTAAATGATTTCTGCAAAGACCTCGACACGCACACACACAAGCGTGCGAGAGAGCTGTAAACGACGGGGCTATGTTGCCACGTTTTTGCCTCTGCGATGCTCCCAACATAACACGATCAGGGCGCGCACGTTCTGCGCCGTGTGTTGTTCCGCTGCATTTAACTGCCGCAAAGGAAGAACGAATGCATTCTAAATGGTTGCAGCACTTTTAACGCAGTGTTTGTGTGGCTCTCGGGACCCGGGATGGATGAGATGTTGTCGATGGCGAGGACGCGAATGCATGCGGCGACGGCTGCAGCATCTGCTGCCACTCGGTCGGCTCCGGTTCGCGTGCGATAATCCACCGAACAACCTTCTTTCGCTCTCTCTCTTTGCCCTCTGTGTGTGTCCCTTTCACTCATTTGATGCATTTTGATCCTGATGCCGCCCGCTTTATTGCACCACGATCTCTCGCGCGTTCTCTTCTTCGCCGATGCACCGGAGCGGCGGATTGTGTGCATCGTAAAAAATCCTCGACGACGACGCCGCCACAGACTCTCTGGACTGTGTAATTTTCGTGCATTCCTTTTTCGTGCTGCAGTTCGCGCACGACGACCAAAAAGGAGCCAGGAAAGGATCCTTTCTATTCTTTCCGCAGTCATCGCCGTCGTGCGGCAGACGCAGCGTTGCCGTTGTTTTGCTGCTGTGTGTGCCTTCATGAGCACTCTGGCACTTGCCTCTTATGCTGTGCGTCCATCGAATGCATCGAATGTTGCGAGTGAGAGAGCGAGAGAGAGCGAGTAGAATCACGGAGGCAATCGAACAACATAGTAGAGCGTCATCAGCGTCGTCGTCGTCGTCGTGTCGTTCTACAATGATGCTGCACACACACACACTGATGCGACGGGACCTGGTCGATGCGCCGTTCTAAGCGCAGGCTATGCTGCGCCGCGCGTAGCATAATATCCCCGTTCCCGGGGAGTTTTTCGGGTTTTTAGAGGCGATGGCCATGATTTATTTTTTATTTACCTTTCGCTGCGTCTCGTTCGCTTCTCCTTCTCTCTCTCTCGCTCTCTCTGCTCATAAAATCCCTCGCTTTCGTTGCGAGTGCGCGAGCGAGACGGAGGCAGCAAATGGATTTTTCTCGCTCGCCTGGCATTGATTTCGTTCTTTCGCGTTCGCTGGCTTTAAAACCATACCAACGGCCGGCCACGGCGTGTACCATCTCTCTAGAAAGTGGAAAGACGAGCCAGGAGAGGGCAGCAGCACGATATCCCTTTTCCGGATAGTCCGGTTTTTTTTCTCCGTTCCCTTTTCGGTGATCAGGAGGACTCGTCGTCAGGCAGGGCGGCTTCGGGTTTCGGGCTTCGTGTTACGCCGGCCCTTGGGACTTTCAGGGATGGTTTCAGGATCCGTGTCGAGCTTTTGAGATCTATTCGCGCCGCGCAGAGAGGCAGCTAGAGCGCAAGAGGCTACTATTACGGCGACCTCCGGAGGGAGGGTACCATCGCCACCACACGGAACAGCTGTTCCGTGTGCTGTTGCTGGCCTGGCCGCGATGGCTCGTTAGCAGCGTGGTGAAAAGAAGAAGAGCAGAGTACACAGACGCGCGCACATATGATGTGTTATGGTGTCCGATCGCGGAGGACCGACCGCGGGGACCGTGTTTTATGCGCTCAGGTTTCACCAGCCAGCCAGCCACTTGTGTCCACCAGGCTTGTCCTTTCACCGCTCGTCCCACCTTCCCACCCCGCGGCTCAACAATTGACAGCAGGCACTTGAGGCAGCGTTGCCGAGCGTCGTTAGTTAAGTGCTGCTACCGCGGAGCGGAGAATGTTAAGAGGGCGCTTTAAAATGTCAGCGTAAGAAAATAACTTTCATTGCGCTTCCTCGGGGGTGCCCTCTCTCGGTAGCGTTTTTGTGCCGATTAAAAGCCACCGAAAAAAGGGCCCGCCGACATTGATTAATGGTGTGCTGTTTGTAATCATTTTCGAGTGCCAGGGCGCACTCGAGAACCAAACTTTAGTGCGCATTCGAGCAGTTACGGGTAATTAAAGTTGCTTTTCAGTAAAAACAATGTTTGTTTGTTGCAAATGGATCAACAATCATTTTTGGCACTTTCAATGATCTGCTGCTCGGCTGCGTGCTTAAAATGGCATTGAGGGCCCGGAACTTCGGACAGTTTCGAGCAGTTTGCTTATCTTGGCGACGACTACTTCCAGTACACTAGCAACACATATTGAAGATGGACACGACGCAACCAAAAACACTCAACAAATGGCGCAACCCAAAATCCTCGAAGCCATGAACGCGGAACTCTGATACGGATGTCTTATTTGCCAACATGAACCCTAGTATTTATGGGGCCAGTGGGGGGTTACAATCAGCATTCTTATTCTGTGAGCAAACTGTGGCCGTCCGTCGTCCTCCCAATAGTGCTAGCCCTTTGGGGAACAGGGAGCAAGGATCTCGCGCAGTAACTTTCTCGCTGGTCCCGTAGGGGGTTTTGGGCAGGGAGAGGGGCCAAACATATTACACACTTCGCTGGTGGCGCCTCTTTGCTCTAATTTTCGCCGCACCCCCCATTAGCCTTCGCGAGAACCAATAACTCTTCGGTCGGTAACTAGCACACAATTCTTCCAATCCATTTCCCCCCCGAGTGTGTGTGTGTCCAGCATCCTTGGCAGCCAGAAAAGGGCCATCGATCGAAGATGGGCGGCGCGCCCGATTCTTGGTGCTGTGCCAATCCGCTGCCGGGAATCGATAAAATGGCACCATCCGGAGTGCCATCATCTCGATTATCTGCGCCCAATACGTGTGTCGCCTTCGATTGGCATCGGCATGGTGTGTGTTTTGGTGAACGATTTTCGGAGGATAGATCCTGTGCCACAGCGGGGAGTATTTAATTTCGAACCAAAGTTTCCTCAAAACACAGTGCTCCTCAATCGCGCAATTTCGCGATTCCGTCACGCGTTTTTCTGTCAATGAGATGTCCTACTAAGAACAGCTCACATTGTTACAAAGCACCGGGGCCCAGTCCGTAGTGCGGGGTGATGGTCGTTGGGGGTCGGAAAAACAAATAAAACAAAAACGCGGAGCATTAGCGAAATATTCAATGAATAATGCATGACTCTATTTTTGTGAGTGTTTTCGCATCCGGAGTGTTTCGGGTTTCGTCCTTTTTTCGTCGCTTTTTCCGTGTTCTCTTTAGTTTTTTTTTTGGGGACAGGATGGAACAGGAATCGATTAGCTGTCGTGTGCGTGTGGGGGGATGGTAGGCATCCGTGGCATTTGGGCCGCCCACGGAAACGCTTCTACGTCCTCTGGGTGTCGTTTGATGAAGTATTTTATTATTTGTTTTGTTGCGGCCTAAGGCCCATCCTATGTTTCTGTCTCTAAAGTTGGTCTATTTTCAATTTTCCTCTTGTTTTCTTTCGAATCCTTGGTGATTTTTTCATGTTTAAATAAGTCTTTTTCTTGTTCCATTGCCTCGTTTTGATTGTGCTGTGTTTGAGTTAAACAATACTTATCCCTTTTTTTCTGTTTTATTCTCTTTTCAGGTTAGTATTCCAAGCGTTCCAAGAGACACATCATTTGACAGATCTATTGACCCATTGCGCGCACGGTATGTGTTATCCGAATCCCAATCGATCGTATTTAGCTTCCATCGGCTCGGGACACCTCCACAAATGGTCCCGGTTTTGAAAGGCGAGGAAACCAGTTCACTTTCGCGCGAGGCCGGTTCGCCATTTTTAGAACGTCCGAAAGTCCCAGAATTTGAAAGTATTCCCCGAAAGCCGGCCAGAGACACACACTACCGCGTACGTGCGTCACCGAAACGGGGCGAGAATTGCTGTTTCCCAAAAACACCACCTTTCGCTAACTTATGAAAATTAGCTTCTCATACAGAACGCTAATGATCGTAATCGCGCGCACGCCGAAGACGCAACCGGAATCTTCCCGGAACACGCTCCCAAGTGTGTTGTGGCTCAATTCTTCCTCCTGTGGATGCTACGTGCCGTCCGTGCTGTGCCGTGATGGGTACGGCGATAATTCCGGCGAAAGGAAATTATACGAATCTTCATTTCTCGGGCGTGTTCCCGTGTTCTGCGTGGCCCCGGCCCCGTCGAATCTCTGGCGCGCTCTCAAATCAGTCGTGTCTGGATTCTTAATTTGGTTCTTTCGGGCAGGGCAATTTGCGGCCCCGGCTACGGCTCCGGCTCCGGCGTTGGTCTTTTTCTTGTTCGTTCCAGTCGGAAATGGGCTTTCGTTTGAATGCTCCTTTGCGCGCACGTTCTCCCTTTACCTGCGCTTGTTTCCTTTTTTGGGGTGCGGGCTCCCCAAATCGGTTTTAATCGAGTATTAGGAAGAGGAAAGCGGATCATGACGAGGCCAAACCCCGTTGCGCAAGGGGCAACACACCTAAGGGGGAACCATAAGAAAACGAAAGAAAACAACAAACTACAAGAATGGAAATGGAATGGAAAGTAAAAACTCACCTTTTGCTCTCGCCCCGCCGGCATCAACAACATTAGCGGGCCAGGCAGCATCCATTCTTGCTTCAGGAAAGTTTTATGAACTTCGTTTTCAGAATTGTATTCTCCTTCACTGGGGCAAGACTGGCGAGGTCTCCCGGAAGAAAAAAAAAAACACGGCCCCGTTTGCGGGGTGAATGGAGAATCCCCAAACAGAGCCAGAGGGAGAGAGAGACCCCGATCCGAAAGACGAAGAAATCAACCTCGGCTTCACATATCTCCCCGCAGGCCAGCCCGACGGGGTGGCCAAGTGAGAGGCCTTTGACCAACGTCGCGCGCGCCATGTGTCCCAAACGATTTCCGAAAGAACACAAAGTTCTTTCGCCCAAAACCCCCAGTTCCCGAGGGCAGGCACATGGGTGTGGAGCAGATTCTGTCGTCTGTGCTGTGCAGGGAAACTTTCTAAAACCGAGCCCCGGCGGCACATAAACGTCCTGCTTCGCCGTGGTTTATTTCTGCTTCTTCTTCGATTCTTTGCGTTCGGAGTCACAAGATGCTGCGTTTGTTTTTTTTTCATTTTGTGCCCAAGAACGTGATCCAAAACAATCGCTCCTTTCTTTCTTTCGTTTTTTTATTGATTGAACCGCTTTAAGGTGACCCGTCCCCAGTGTTCCTTCCGGGGCGGGCCCGAGCGAGATCCTTGAAAGGGCAGTGATGGCGATAGAAACACGCTTTGTTGCGTATCGATCGGTTGACTTTTGTGGAGTCCAACTGATTCAAACGATCTCGTCTATGTCATTTCGGTTCGAAATTCAGTTTGCTTCATACTTCGTGTTATCTATTGTGCTTTCGAGTTATTTATTTTATGACTTTTCTTATCCATTTTTGCGTTTCAATTGCTTTCACTTGTGTTTCTTTATTTATTATGTTCCAAAACAATTGTTTTCTCCGTATTCTAACTCTCTTTGTATCTCTTGTTTTTACTATTTTGCATTATAACCTTATTCTTATACTATTTTTACTGATTTATTTAGAGGGCTTGTTGTTTGTTTTGTCCTCCTTCTTTATTGTAGCGCACCCGCTAGAATTGAATATTCCTCTATGCCCGAGGTCAATGGAAAGGGTTTCAACCTTTGCTTCGCGTCGTATCCCTTGACCCGGTTCTCTCCTGCCGTCGCCGCGACGGCGATGGTGGTCACGCGAAAAATCAAACACAACCCGCATTCGCTAATGAGAGCTCTAAGAACTGGGAATCACTTTGGGGCTAGGGAAAGGAGCCGCCGCGCAAGGAGTCAACGATTTCGCTTCGCAGTGTGTTGTTCTGGAACTCGCGCCCGACAGAGCGATAGACCTTTACGCCATTACGTGTTCCCCAGTACGACCGATTCCGTGGTTCTTTGTTGCCTCGTCGTGGTGATGGTGGATGCTTGAACATCGAGTGAGCTCGATGGGCCGAGGGGCCGTATAATAATGTAAGGTTACACAAAAAACCTCATTAAGACCCACAGAGTGTGGCCGCCTGGCGTAGCAAAACCCCGGACGGCGGGAATGGCTTTACGGGGATGATGTGGTGGTCTGTTGAGCGCTAACAGGATGACAAGCAGAAGAAGCAAATCGAATCGCACGTCCCGCGAGCGCGCGAGATGGAGTCGCTGGACCCTCCAGAAGAGGCGAACCTCCTAGAACCGGGTGAGCCCTCACACACGTTCTTGACCGCAACGGGGGCCGGTCGGGGAAGAGTTGAGTTTTTCAGCCGTTCCCGAGCAAACCCGGGACCACGGGCCATCGGCGGCCATGAGGTTCTCGCTGGTCAAACATGACACGAACGATCAGCGGCGCAGCCTCCACCGAAGGACGGCAACCACGACCGGGCCGCGTCGCGTCGCAAGAAAGAGTTCGAAATCGAATCGAAAGATGACTCCTGATGGTCCGGTCCGGCGGTCGCCGCACACTGGGCTCTGGGTGTAATGGCCGAGCTTCGGCCTTTGGTCGCGCAGCAAATTATGCCGCGCAGACTCCACCGCGAGAAAAGAAACACGAAACGCGAATAAACGCTGCTGAAGAGAGCATGACTACTTCTAGAGTGATCGTTGCTCTCGGGCGCGGTCTATGCGGTCAGCGCCCGATGATGTGTGTTGTCCCACACCGCACGGCGGTTGACCAACCGCCGGACCCTTTGCTTTGGCAAATTGGACAAGCTGCCTGCTTGTCGCGCGCACGTACCCAGCAAATCTGGCTTCTCGGGTTCTGCGGCCAGCAGCATCCTCCGGTCGATGCCGCCCCGCGCTGCTGGGTAATGGGTTAAACGCTTTTTTGCTGTAGCCCCCCTTACAGAGCACTGACTCCTACGGGACCGAACCTGAACCAGCAGCAAGCGAACACATGCAAAAGAACCATCCCTTGTGCCTGCGCCTTCCTGACTGGCTGATGAAGAGGCTCCGCCATCCGCGCAAAAACCTCAAAATCCATCAGCGCATCTCGGTAATTTTGTCGAATCGGACGAAGGGCAAGGCGCGCGCGATGCACATTACATGACCAAAAGCGCCGCCTGTTTGGTCAGCAAATGGAGAAAACCAACAGTTTTTAGGACTAGTTGTAGCCCGTTCACTCCGTTCGAAACCGTTCGGCTCCGCTGGTTCCAATCCGTTGTCCGTGCTCTCATGTGATGATGGTCGCGAGTTCGATTCTCACTTTTAAAAATAGTTTACAAGGTTTTAAACGTAAGTTTGGACTTCTTTAGTGTAAACGAAAACCAACCCAACAACGTCACAAAACGATAAAAAACTTCGCTCGCTTTGCAGCATCGTTCCGGATGGATCCCCGGATCGTAATCCTCTTATTTTTTTTGTTCTCAAAGCAAAGCAGTTGGTTTTTCAGTATTCAATGATTATTATTCTGCACGCCTTGCGTCAGACGACGCTCCATGCCTCTCCGCGCTCCGGAATCCCGTCTGAATTCGCATGGGTTCGTGGACCGGCTTCCTAGCCGGGCCGAGGGAACGCTAAATCCAGCTAGCCTCAGTGCACACGTGCACACGACGATGTGCTTCTAGCGCTACCTGCTACGTCAAAGGAATCCAGATCCTGCCGAGCGCGGCAGATCCTGCGGTGCAAACCAATCCAACCCCGGGAGAATCGGGGAGAATCGATGTACAGTTGGTCGTCCTTTTATCAAGAAGGGATTCTTTCCACAGGATACGGGCGCACACCTACACACACACAGAGGGACGCAGGTACAGGTAGTGTGCAGGTCGACGTCAGGGCAGACAATAGGCAGCTACCGGTGGGGAATATCTCCTGACGCGGGGTACAAAAGGAATTTCTGCACATCTGCCTGCGTCTCTCTGACGTCGTGCAGTGCAGTAACGATCCCGGTCGATTCGTCCCGGTCGCGCCGGATTACACATCCTCATCCGTTGTCGAGGCAAATGAAGAGATTTGTCGCGATTTACGTGAAGCGTGTGTACCGCCAACGTTACCTGCAGCCGGGGTGGACCCACACGGAACACACGTACGCTGCTCCTGTGCGCTCAACGTGACATCGGCGACGACTTCTTGTGTGTTTCGCAATCGTTGTTGGACTGCTTCGGAGTGCTTGGAAGCTGCAGGCGTATTAGGACTTTGAATTAATTCTTGCGGTTTTGTCTATAGATGACATTACTCACTAAATGTCACAAACTGTTTCTGTATGAAATATGTGTTTGACAGCTACTGGCATTACGTACACCCTTTGTTAAGCATCTGAAAATGACCAGTTTTATTCCTCATCATCATATTATAATGGAAAGTCATCATACAAGTATTATAATGGATGTCAAAAAAGGTTTATGATGAAGAATTAGCACCATTGCCCGAACGGGATGCGAGCCAGATGCAAAAAGAATTTGCAGAAATGTTAAGAGTTGACCACCCGATAGCTTTCGAACGCCTGAGAGCCATGGGAATGATAAAAAATATGTTTTATTGGGTTCCTCATGAATTGAAAAAAGAGACATTGAAAGAAGGTAAACGTTTGCGAATCTCTGTTTGTGCCGCTTAAAAGAAAGAGGTTCTTGTACCGAATCGTCATCTGTGATGAAAAGGGGAGTTATTACGAGAATCTTAGACGCAAAAAGTCCTGAGTTCACCCCGGTGAACCAGGTCCAACGCTAAACAAAGCGAAATATTCTTTGTTCAAAGGTTGTGCTGTCCATATGGTGGGATATTAAAGGTGTGGTGTACTATGAGCTTTTAGAACCTTATGAAGTTATTGACGGACAACGCTGTCGACAACAAATAATGCGATTGAAGCAAGCTTTGGCCATAAGACGACCAGAATGGGATAAAAGACATAATAAACTGATTTTTCAACATGACATTCATTCAATCAATTTCATTCAACAACATTTTGAATCATTCAAAGTCCTAATTTTAGTATACAATACGTTTGATTCTCTTTAGACCGAAATCGTGACGGGCATGTTATGTCCATCTCTCTTCCCAATAAACATGTTCTAGCATTTTGAATTGATTCGTTCTCGAGGAAATCGCTGCACGCTCCACTTTTGATATCCGTAATGAGTCACATCCCAATACCTGCTCCTGCTGCTGCTGCATCGCTGCATGATGAGTCATAAAAGTGTTTGATTCGAACAAATGTCGAGCTATCTCGCACAAGCAAGCGGCAGACAGAGGGAACCGGGGCGCGGGTCGGCCGTCGGTTTTTAGCGAACCCCGTTCTCGACAGTCACTTTCGAGCGGAGAACGCTCCGCGATCGCGGGCTTCACGGTTCACGACTAGAGTTCAAGTTCACAGGGAGAACCATCTGCACGACCGAGAGTTGCTGTGCTGTGCGGCGCAGCATCGTTAAAGATGATCATCATTACTGGCGGCGGTCCCGGGGCTGGGCTCAGAACATTTTCTTCGCACACAACACAACAAAGAAGAGCACAGTTCGGGCGGGCGGCTAGGGGAGGAAGGTGAGCTCCGTGTGGGGCTCGAGACGAATCGAACCCAATCGAGAAAAATTCTCCGCAGGAAAAGGAAGCAAACAGCCAGCCGCCTAGCCGCCCAGCCCCACCATCGCCACCAACTGTTGTTGGCCAGAAGAAAGAAATCCCAACCTGAGAGACCCCGGGAGAGAACGGCAGGCCGGCAGGCAGGCAACGTAAACCTGTTTCGAAACATGCTCAACCACACACACACACACACGTGCGCACGACCTCCTCCGGTTTGCCAGCAGCAGCAAGAGGAAGGTCCTGTGGAGAGCCATCCAGAAAGATACGAGAGATGGCGAGGCGAGGACCCATCCCCGGGGGCCGTAACGAAAGAGAAATAAGCATCGGCGGGGCCATCAGCACACACACACACGGGGTGACTGGAAGACCAAGAATCTCCGGGCCACCGGGAGGTTCTTCCTCTTCTTCGCCGCATCGTCTGTTTGGCCGTCGAACGAGTTGTTCTGCTCTCCGCTTTGGGCCTTATCCGCCAACTCCGGCCGAGCATAGATCCCGGAGCGAGCACGGTCGACCTCTGGCATGCTCCGGGGTGCCGGGGTGGTGGTCCAGCTCAAGAACTTAACGACATCCTCCATCCATCCATCCATCCGCTCGCTGCACCGCTCGGAGTGAACCGGCAAAAGAGAAAGCAAAACCTCTACCTTCAGCTCGGTGAAGACCCTTTTGCGGTTGTCGTGGGCCAAGGGGGTCCCTCCGACACAGGACCCGGCCGCGCTGCTACCATTCGAAAAGGATCCGAATGCATCCATCCCGTCCGTCCAACCCAACAACGGGGACGTCCGGACGGGGTGGCGGCCGGCGGCAGCGGCAGGTACTTTTCATTATGAATCAAAGACCTACCCTAAGCAAGGTGTGTGCATCACACCTCTCCCTCTCTCTCTAGGCCGCCCTGGCTAGGACTGGTTTCTTTTGGCTGCAATGGCTCGGATTTTTCGTAGAACTCTCCGTAGACCCCCGCCCGTCCCGGCCGGCCGGATGGTGGTGCCAGACGGGGGGTGTAGCGTGTTGCTGGCTGGTGCATCTGTTTGTTTCTGGTGTTCCGTCTTGTGTGCGCCTTTCGCCTTTTGGGACCTTTTTCTCCTCTCCGTTTCAAGGCTAACAAACCGTGTGCGTGTGCATCCGTACCCAGGGGACTGAAGACGACTGAGGCTGGTGGTGGTGGTGGTGTGTACACAAGGGTTTTTTTTCTTCTTATCGAATGTGTGCCATTAGATCACAGTGCTGCGGACGACGGGTAATCCTGTGCCCTGGTTCTACCTGTACCGGAGCATGGGTCCTTCTTCCTGTCTCTGTGCTGTCCTCCTTCCCGAGAGTGCGCGCGGGCGAACGGATTTCTATACTGGCTGCTTGGGTCTGGCCTCCTCCTCACACGTCTTGAGGACCCTTACGACATCATCAACTCTTACTTTTGCGACTGATACGAGCGTTGCTGTGAATACTACCGGATAGTGTAATCTCGGGGACGGAGTAGCTCTAAAAACGAGATTCCCAACGACTCAATGGCTACGGCACGGCACAGCACAGCTTTGGGCAAAATACGGCAACGTTGCCAATAAAAAAGGAAAAGGATACACACGGCACGGCTTGGCTATTGAATCGGAACGCTCAGCTGCGAAAAACCGTGAGCGAGAAAGAGCGGTGAGTGGCAAAGGGTGAACATCGGGGCCCCGCGGTTCACGCACGCATCGGTCGGAAAACATAATTGTTCTATGTTGGGCTTATGCTCGCCGCGCGTTGGTCGCCCGATCGATTGTGGCTGGCGAACGACGTCACCGAATCGACCCTCGAAAAGGAGTTGTATTTACTCGCTCGCCCGTGTGTGTGTGTGTCGGTCTAGGATCGATCGGCCCACCGAGGTCGCGCGTATCCTTTTTGTGGCGAATGCGATTGAATATTTTACCCGAAATGCATACACTCGCCGCCATCGTTCATCGCGCCGTGTTGTTCATTCGAGTTCGGGAAGTGCGTGAGTGCCTCTCTCGCGTGAGTGCCCATCGCTTCGTTGGCGGAGCGAATGAACCGCGCTGTGCGTGAGAGAAAAAGCGCTCCATCTCACTCGCTCGCTTGCCAATCGTTACCCGCTCTCTTTCTCGGGCGAAACTTCGGCCAAGTTCGGGTTTGCTTCGTCCGGAAACCGGAGAGAGCGCTGAGAAACACGTTGGGTTGAATTTGTTTGTTCGCTCGTTGGGGGTTAAATTTTGTTCAGCGCTCGGAGTGACCGGACACGTACGGAGTCGCGTCGTGTCTGTCGAAGGATTTTGTTCGTTTCCACCACACAGCCGAGCCGAGGAGGTGCGCTGCGGGTCTCGTGTGTTGTTCTGCCTGCCGTGTCCTATCTACCGTAGCAGGACCACCCCTCGCCGTGTGTGTCTGTGTGAGTGTGTCGCGAATTATCCAGTATTCGCCACCGTCGGTCGTCTATTGGTTTCGCGAATTTCGATAGTGTGCTGCGTCGCCGCGTGTGTGCGTCATCGTGTCTGTCCTCTGGTCACCGCATTCAAATTCCGAATAGTCCGCGAGAGTCCTTTTGTGGCGACTGATTGCGTGTTGCAGAAGAGAGTGCCGAGTCGTTGCCATAGCTACACCTCTATGCGGGCCACTGTGTCCTCGCTGAAGCTGCCGCAGGCACGTCAAACCCAGGAAAGAGATTAGCCCACGGGCGCCTCCGTCAGTCAGTGTCCTTCTGTTCCGTGGTCCGCGCGTGTGTGTGTGTGGGTGGGAGTCTATTTTTGTGCCGTGTCCTTCGTGTGTGTCGGGGACGGGGTGAAATGCATTGCCTGTTTCCCCTAGCAACCGCCAGTCGCCGCCAGCAGGAATAGAGGGATTAGCGCGAAACAAAAGAAGGAAAAACCCTCTGGAAAAAAGAAAAAAAAAATGATAACCACTAACAATAGGTCGCCATCTTCTTCGTCGTCGTCGTTCGTCTCCTTGCCGTCCGCGTCCAGTAGCTGGAAGAAGTGTCAGAACGCGTGAGGATCTGCGCGAACGAACCAAAATTAGTCCAAAAGTAGGCAGTGTGTCCTGTGTGTGTGTTTGGCGAAAATGAGCTTGCATCCCGCCTAGAGTTGGTGATCGCAGTAGCCATCGCTGTGCACAGAGTAGCATTATGTGTATTTCACCTCTCGCCACCAGCAGCAGCTAACCGGGCGCGTGCTCCGAAAGGAATATTCAGTACAAATTGTTTCGTCTCATCGTTCTTGGTGTATTAATCGACCAGAGCAGCTGGATGAGAGCGAGAGCGTCAAGCGAATACAAGAAACATACCCAATACCAACCCCATACAGGCG
The DNA here is from genome assembly GCF_943734635.1 of Anopheles cruzii. Lineage (NCBI taxonomy): Eukaryota > Metazoa > Arthropoda > Insecta > Diptera > Culicidae > Anopheles > Anopheles cruzii. The sequence continues at coordinate 78,206,680 of NC_069145.1, forward strand.
CCAGTGGCCACAGTAGTGCTCGTCGGTGGCAGTGGTTCTTGTACGCGAGTGAAACAAACGGTGTCGAGCTCTAGCAAGGAAGAAGGCAGAGAAAAGCTAAAGAAGCACCCGGAAGCCAACAGCCAATTGTGGCAGCAACCCCCGGGGCCCGGGGATATCAACGTTTAACCCGCAGAACGTCGCCGCCGCAGATCAGCAGCACCGAACAAGCGAAAGAACACGACACGGCAGAAAAGACATCTAAATGGAATTAGCACGAAAAAGGTAATTTTTCTTTCGCGACCTGTGAGGTTCTTTGGCGGTGCTCGAATTCGAGCAGTAAAATGGAAGCCGCAATCGACGGTGGCGACGGCTTATCTATCCTTTTATTTTAAAGCTCGATACCACCGACCGACTCCGGCGGCGGTCAACGAACCGACGTCGCCGGCAGCGTATTCTCGAGTTGATGGCCACCACCGCAGACACTCTCTAGTAGGCCGCGTGTCTGTGTGTGTTGCCCCTGACTACGGATGCTGTGTAAATCCCAGGAGATGGAATTTAACAGTATCCCACACACACGCACACTATGCTTGACTCGAGATGATTTATCTTGTCCGATTTGTGCGATGTTCTGGCTGCCACACACTGGGACTGGATGTGCGTGCTGCAGCCTCCATTAACACCACTTAAGCACACCCCGGGTTGGTTAGCACACATCCGTCTCGGGGGCCTCTCTGCTCGGGTGCGACATTTTGTTTCAATTTGAACCTGATCTTCCGGCCTGATTGAGGAGCCAATCACAGAACGTCAGAACGCGCCTCGGTCCGGCGTGTTCCGATAAATGTGTCAAAAACTCTCCACAGTCGGGATCACTTGGTGGTGCGGACCTTTCCCCGATGATGGATCGATCGATGGAGCCGCCGTGGTGTCCTTTATTTAATCTCTCATCGCGCGCTGACAGTCCGCGCGCCTATCGCGCCCGCCACTGTGGTGTTTGCCCATGATAAAGTCCGTGAACTCCTGCCTCACGATAAGCTCAGGCGGGCTGACTTGGCCCGGCCGGCCGCAGCGAAGTCGTCGTCATCGTCACTTCCGGGCCAGATACGCCAGAACGCCACCACGAACTTCCTGTGTGCTGCATACACAAAGCACTCTCTCTCACCTTGGCATCGGCATCGGAATATTCGTGGCCAAGTTCCTCTCTCCCGTCCGTATCGGTCGCGCCCGGTGATAACGGTCGCGTTATCAGCCTGTCAGCCCGTGTTTTGAACCATCGTCGTCGTCTCCGTGGTAGTGGTGGTAATTGGCTGCCAGACAGTGGACGTCGGTGTGTGAAGGTGAAGCAAAAACCCAGAACAAACCAATCAGTCGTGTGTCGGTTCGCAGGCGATAAGACGACGACGACGACGACGGGCCGGCCGCATGTGTGTTCCGTTTGCTTTTCCCACCGATGCGCGGTTCCGATTAGGGGAGAGGGAGCTGAGAAAACTGGCCATTGAATGTTTTTTTCGCTGCACTTCTCGCCGTTGAACGGCAAACACGCGGCATTCATGCACTTTTGCGTGTTTATCGCGCACTGGTGTCTTTTTGCGTATCGTACGCACGTTGGGACGCCCGTTCGAGCAGTTTCGAGCACTTTCGAGCAGATTGTTTTTTGTGCTGTCGTGTTGCTACTCACCTCCAGGCAACGGAACGCGGAGGTTCGGAGTCTTTTAGGGTGGTGAGCAATTGGGAATTTTATTTATGTACCGCTCCCCGCGCTGATTGATACTCAATCGAGGGTACACCGGTTTTTCGGGCTCTTTTATGATGATGATCTGGCTGATGACGCGCGCACACGGTAAGTGGCTGTTGCTACCTCGTCGTCGTCGTCGTCGCCGTCGTCTGGCAGCATTCGCGCCGAAGAGACGTCCTTGTGAACGGGTCAGCCGGTTTTTTTCGGTCGGTCGGCTTTACCTTAATCTCTGACCGTTTCTTGCCGGAGCCCATCTCGAGGAGGTAGCGAGCTAGATATTGGGTTTCTTCTGGCGGGTGCCATAAATCTTCTTCCTACTACGCGCGGAGCGAGGTACACGGAACCTCCGTTCCTCTACCATTCGCTCGGGGGTACTAAAAACCCTTTCGGTGCCGCGATCGTAACGATTTTGTCGAACAACAACGTTCGAGGGTTCTCGTCCAAGGCCTCACGTGGGCAGCGGCCCACAAAGAGTTTGATCAACGAGAGGCTGAGTTGGCCTGTGAGTTGGCTTTATTTGTTCGATCGCGAATTGGGCCGCGGCCTCCGTGCGCCGCGGCGGGTTCCCTTTGCACGGTCGGTTACACGCGTCATATGCCCCCTCTCGGCCGCCGCAGCACGGTAAAACCCCTCAAGTGTGTAAATATGACAGCTGGCGCACCGTGATGGTTGGCACCCGCGGACCCCGAACCCGGATCGGGTTTTTGTTGCGTACTCGATTGACGACACGACGACACAGCCCCAGTCAGCGACCCGCAGAACCTTCCGATGGTTCTGTACGATGGAAAGAGGGCGAGGGTCGCCGCGCCAGGGTATCGCAAGGACGCACGGACCGGCATTTCACGCCACGCTACGCAGTTACCAGGACCCTGTGGTCTCTCTGCTCGGGAAATGTGTGTTGAAAAAAGGGTGTTCTGATTTTCCACAACTCGCCGTATCCCGGGTGGGCGATCATCAATCGGTCAATGCCCTCTCGCTCATTTTCGGGCCCGTTTTTGGTTAATTCACCTTATTATAAAGGGTCGTAAAACGGTAAAACTATTAACGTGCGATACGTCACACGTCGTCATCTGGGGCCACGTAGAGGGACCTTCTCGGAAGTCGCCATCGCGGATTGTGAGTCAAGGTTTTGGCCCGACCGCGGCACGGTATTTCCGTGGAAAATTCGGACACCACACCGTAGCGACGGACGCACGACTCACCACCACCACCCGGACCAACCCCTGACGGACGGACGGGCGGGTGGTGAGTCACGTGGTGTGGTGGCCACCCGACGGAAACCGGTTCGGTTGAGTTCGCGCCGTGTGTGCGCGCAACCATTTAGCAAGTCCGCCGATTGCTGCCAATAGACCCCTCTCGTCCCAGGGGCCCTCACCACCCAACCCCCCCCAAATGGGATATGGATATGTGGGGAAGGCGCACAGCTGCTGCTGCTGCTGCGCAACGGTTCGCGACGCGCAACGCGACAACTGACGCGTATCCCGAAATCGATGGAAAAGTCTGCGTAGAGAGAGACTCACCCGAGGGGGGTTTCTTCCAACCCGCTGCGCACTTTCATCAGCATCAGAGCTGCTGCTCCTGCATCACTACACACAACAACAACAACACTCGTGAGTTTATGATTTTTCGCGCTCGATCGATAGACAAAGAAATTTATTTGGAAAACGCTGTGTCTGCTACGTAACGCGAAACGCGAGGAGCATCAAATCATCCACCCAAACTACTACTGCACCCACTACTTCATGGCCATGGCCCGGGCTCGGGACAACTCTGCGCGCCAGTCATGCGCAGGAGAGAATCGGCCAACCAAACGAAATCAAATCAAAACGCGCGCACCCGCGCGCGCTCATTCAGCCATGCCCCACAATATGGAGTCACACTCCGGTCCCCTCCCCACCCACCCCCCACCGGTCGGTTTGCATGGATCGGCACACGAACAACACGCAGTTTCCTTATCCGGTCCGGCGAGGATCCGGCGAGGTGCAGTTCGGTGCGATGCGGTCCAGTCCCCCAGCAGTGTCCAATCCGTTCCAGCCCAGCTGCGCATGGCGCTCCTTTCGGACCCCGGAGTTGCTGCTTGCTAGAGAGCGGCGCTCCGCACCGCTGCGTGGTACGCAAAAAGTGCGATCGCGCGAAAACTCCAATTCCAAAATACTCAATACGCCCGCGGCTTCGGCAACTTTCCCAAAAGCGCATGGCGACAAGCGATGAAAGTCGCCCACAACTTTACGTCCTTGCGGCCGGGCGGTCGGGTATCTCCGGGGCAACGAACCTCGCTGATGCTGGATTTGGGCTGCCATGTGTCGCCTGCGATCGCAGCAGCACCCCCCACACGGAGAAAGAACCTGCCGGTGGCAACACGAGAAGAGTGGCTTCTAAATTTGGAAAATCACTTTCTTCTTCCTACGCGAACGCGGAACGCCCTCCCCCCAGGCCAGGCCAGGCTCTCTCGGCATGATGTCGCTGGAACGACACACTTGGCGTCACCACTTCGAACCGTATTAGAGGTTGCCATGTGTCGAGTTTTAACATCTCCCCCTCACATCCCACACCTACGACTCGACCACCACCACAGCCAGTGTGCGGGGGGACCACACGTGGCGCGATGACGTCACCAGTGCTTTGGCTCCGGTGTGGCCATTAGGCGTTCGCGACCACCGCTATGCCTCCTACCTCGGACCTCTACACAGTTCCGACGGTGGGACCTCGAGCCATCGAAGGCCGCCGCCGCCGACCGACGGATAAGATCCGCTCATCTCCACTTGGCTCAAGGCGAACCGGCTGGTGGCGGAGGCGACGGCGCCGAACGGCTCGGTCCCGGTCTCTGCCTTCCGGTGCCGGTTTTTCGGTCCGGCCACACTCTAGCTGTTTGGTTAATTAACGAATCACTTCCGGATTTGGGTTCTGGCCGTTCTCGCTCTTGGTGTCGTGGCTGAAACACATGGACCGAAAAGTTCCGGGCTTAAGAAAGAAAACGCGGGTTTCTTTTGTTCAATATTGGCCTCTTCAACGTAATCTTCCTCAAGAGCCAGAGAATCATTTCAGTACCGCTCTAACATTTCCATTCAGTACCACTTTGGTTGGTTGATTTATCGATTTGCCTCCAAATAGGCCTCACTTTTAGCGATAAACTCTTCACTCGAGCGAAATTTCTTACCAGTGAGCACTTTTTTGAAGTCTGCAAACAGCCAGTGGGTCGCTGAGAGCTAAATCTGGCGAATAGGATATCTTTGGGAACTCTTCTGAGTTCAATTCATGTGGTTTTGCCATTGGTTTGATTGACTTCATTGCAATTTAAAACGATCTCACTATTCACTGTTGATGATCGTTTACTGGATATTCATTGATTCTCAAGATAGTCGATGAATATTGCACCATGCATATCCCAAAATACCGAGACCATAACCTTTCCAGCCGTTTTCTGTACTTTCGGGTGTTTTGGACGGGGCTCTCCAGTTGCTCTCCTCTCACATGAGTATCGTTTTGAATCCGGAGTAAAGTGATGGACCCCTGCTTCATCCAATCGATAGCAAAAATTCCGGTTGGTTACCTTTAAAGATGGCCAAACACTGCATAGAATCATTAGCCCGTTCTTGGTTTTGGTCAACAGAGAGCTTTCTCATGGTCAAGATAATTCAAAACGATTTTGTGGTTTTTTTTAAAATGTTACCGTATTTTCCACCGCCTCATTTGTGGAGGTTCACTGCATCGTTCTAAGACGTTCACCAAGACGTTAAAAGTCCGCAAACTAACGTTTTAATGTTGGTTCTTATGGAGAGGAGTCCTTATAACCCTTTTCAAGCCATTGCTTGTAAAACAAAAACACAGTTAATACTACCTGAAAAAGTGGTGAACCCAATAAGACTAGCGCCATCCATGTGTTTGGCTCGAGACTTTTCAGCCTATGTAGTAGATAGTAGCGCGCGCTCACGACTGGATTCTTGAGTACGAATCCAGGATTCCCATGCTCCGAAACTCACAATTGATTCAAGATTAAACTGTGTGGACCTTCCCGACTCTACTTTTGCTACTTCGCTCGCTTCATTCACTACTTTTCGGGGTCACCATATCCTTGACGGCTTGACGCGCGGGTCGGGTGAACTCAAACAATACTACCCTTTCCGTTGCGTAGCGTGGCGTGGTTCTGCAACCAGTCAGCGCCCACAGGAGGGGCGACCCCACCGCGCCAGAGCGGGGCACTGGAGCGCCCCGTTTTCCGCTCCAAAGCGGCGCTGGCCCCGGTGGTGTACGTTTCACAATTGAACAAAAGTTTCCAATGAATAATTTGAGATAATGTGTGATTATCGTATTTTCAGCCGGTCGGTCGAAACCCGACCGGCGGCGGCACCGACGATCCCCACCACCACCAGCATGACGTTCACGGACCCGTGAGCCTCGTGTGCCAGGGTCTACTGCTGCGGCTGCGGCTGCTGCTGCTGGTAGCTGGCTGGCTGGCTGGGTGATGTTCCGGACTTCTTCTGGCGCGTAAAATGGTAGATCGAAAATAATATGTGCGTCGTCTCGTTACACATGTTGCCCTCGGAGGGGGAGGGCCATTTTGATGCCATTTTGGACGCCGCTTTTTTGCACTCCGATCTCCATATCCGTCACGATCGCTAGAACGGAACCGGGGTTCTCTCTCGAGCTCTCTCGCGCGGTACTAAAAGTTAGTAACCGAAGCCACCGCCACCCCGTCTAGGGCTACTTCGGCTTCTGGCTTCAGTGGTTCTTAGACCGCCGCGCGGGTGGCGTTTTTCATTTTTCGGCTCGCTAGGCTTAACTAATTTCAAGTCCACCGCACACACGTGCGTTCTAAATGCTCGGTGGTGGCGTTCCAGCTGAGGGATGATCTCCCGGTTCTGGGTCCGGATTTTTTGGGCACCCGAGAGAGTTTTGGGGGAGTCACTACCCCAATTCACGGGCCGGGGGGCTGTTTGGTGTGGCGTGGAGAACAGCGGTGCGGCGCTGTTGTGTCTGCTGACTGCTTGGCTGGTGGTGCGGTGCGAGAGAGTCGTCGTCGGCGTCGTCACTGTTCCGTGCGGTTTCAGTTCACTAGCAGCGGCAGGATTTCGCTGCGCGCAGAGCGCGAAAAGCGAAACGCGCGCTGCAAACGGGCTGCCACTCGGAACGGAGCCAACGGCGGCGGCGGCGGCGGAGGAGAGTCCAAGCCAAGAGTCAGCAGCCCGAGAGGTCGGTCCGCGCCGCCACCAAGTCTTCGCCCCGGGCGGACGCATGGAAAATAGTTAAGGTTCGGGCGGTGTGGTGTGTTCAGTTCACGTTTCACTGCATTGAAAACAATATACATAAAATGCCCACCACCCCCATTTTCCTCCCGCCGCTACACCCACCAGGTTGGTGTGCATGCTTCGGATCGATTGATCCCTCGAATGGGCTGGTGGGTTGGTTGGTGGGTATGCTACGACAACTGGCTGGCCCTTGTTTTTCATCGCTCTGCCGGAACCGGTGCGCTCGGTGGCCACTCCGCAGCCTCCTCCGCAGCCTCTCAGTCGTGTCGAGATGCGCAGTGACCATCACACAACGGTGTCCACGGTGCACGGTCAGCTGCTGCTGGTTGGTGGTGGAGCCGAGAATTGAGCTCACGAATCTCACGCCGCGGGACAGCGCCGCCAGTAGCCGTCGCCGTCGTGTCCATTACCTGACTTCCCTGACACAGTATCCCTCTCTCTTCTGGTGTGAGATCTTCGGTGACAACAACGCGCCGCGCCGCGATGGTGACCGCAATGTTTGCTCTCGTCTGACGACGGCGGGGGGGTACCGTTGAAGGTCGGCTCGCGTGGGGAGGTTGTTTGTCTGACCTTCTCCCACCGAGACTTTTGAAATGACGCCACGCACGAAAACCGTTGAATAAACATGCGCGTCTGGGCATCTGCTTCTCCGACCTGACTCTCTGACTGGCTGGCCAGCTGTTTGTCTGTCACAGCCTGTGAGGTCATCATCGTTCCCGGAAATTGTCTTTTCCATTCTCCGACAGAGGGCGTTCCAGAATCCAGATCGGGCAAGGAGATCGCAGAAAGATCAGTTCATTGGCCGCTGCTGCCGCTGCTGAAGGAAATGCCAATCTCTTGGTGGTGGCGGCGGAGGACGTGTAGCCAAACGCCACGCCGCGCCGCGTAGTTTCCGCTTGGAAAATGTGACGCGCTAAAATTAACTCTCGATCGCTGCTGGCGCTGCTGCTGCTGCGGAGAGATGCGAATCCTGATCTGACATTTACACACGCGCCGCGAGCGCAAGGGAATGAGACGACCGAGCCGCGCATCTGCTTTCATTAACATTCTTCTTGAGCGGGTCAGGATGCGAACGGCACAGCAGCTCTCTCTCTCTCTCTCGCTCGGTGAGTCGCCAGCATCTGGGGCTGACCTTATGGAAAGTGTGTACAAAATTTTCCCGTATGCTGTCCACTTCCTGGTCCATAATTGATGCCTCTCGGACGTCGGCGCATGTTCTGACGATCTTGCAGCAACCAAAGGGTTCTAGGTGGCACCTAGGTGAGGTCAGTGAGCCCCCAGAAACCAGTTTGGTTCCCTCGCCCGAGCTGGATTCCTTTTCCGCCCTTCCGGGGAATGGAGAACTCGCAATGCGTGCGCTGTTCTGTGGCTATTTTCAGCCGCTGTGCAAAGAACCTCCTTCGGCGTCAACGCGAGGATCGCTAGCTGAGGAGCTGATTCTGTGTGCCAGAGCCGGCCGTACCACCCAACCCGCCGGGGGGATGGGTAAAAAGTTCGCCGCCCTGCATGACCGAGTAAACAGTTCACAGTGCTCTCGGCTCCCGGGTTTGACAATAGATTTCCGTCGGTTTCGCTTGGCCGTGTTCCGGCCTTCACAGAGCGGCGCGTCAGCCAAATGGCATTGGCCGCCGCCGCGGTCAGCTAGCCAAGCGCGGCTACTCTAGAGCCTCTCTCGTAGTAGTGTTGGTAGTAGTAGTTCCGCGCGCGATGCTAAGCGGTGCGATCAGTTGGAAACAACGCGGCGGATTTGGCCACGCTTTTTGGGCTCGCGCTCGTCCCACCCGACTCCAAGACACGCGGACCTTTTCGGGACCCTACAGAAGTCAGCCATCCAGCGAGCTCCAGCTGACCGTTACGGCGTCGTCAGTCAGTCAGCTAGTAGCAGCTCCCATGGTCGAATCGATCTCTGTGACGGATCGAAGCGAATCGCGGAAGTGCCACTCCACGACGGCAAGAACACTCGCAGGCGATTGCTGCTGCTAGGTTCCTGCTGTGCATACGAAATGAAAGAACGTCTGTTTCGACGTTTCCGAAGCGTAAAAACCGCGACCAACCGACGGACGGGACCGACTCTGACGTCTATCACACATCGCTGCGCCGCGGCGTGTCTTTATCGCTTCGACAGGCACGTTCAGCTCATACTCCCGCTCCCGCTCGGATGTCTTCCTGTTTCCGTGCCACGCACGAACAAAGACAGACGCTTCTTAACTGCTGGCACTGGCTGGCGGCGGACGGAACTGCGGGGGGCGGACATACCAAATGCGGTGGCCCCACGCTTCCGCTGAGGGACTTCCTTCGTTGGTCTGAGGCAACAACAGGATGGCGCGACCCTTGGCTTGGGAGTTGCGTCAAAACGGCGGCGTACTTTGTGGTGTCCCCCGTCGGTCTAGCTGGAAGTGGCCTACCTATTTGACATTTCAGACGTCAAATTTCATTCTGGAAATTGTAAACATTTAGTAAGAAGTTTGACATTTCCGAAATGGAACCCCTCAACGTTTGCAGAAAAGTGGGAAATATTAAAAAGACATTACTAGAGTGAAGCAAAGTGAAGGGAAAACCCACACGTGTCGTGCAAGAGAAGCCAATACACTCCGCAACGAGTGACTGTTTGGTCTGGTGGCCCATCATCCGCTAATATTTCTTCGAAAATGAAGAAGGAACCATCGTAACCGTCGAGGGTTCTTCGGCGAAATTGAGCCAGAAAACTTGGACGTCATTTGGTTGAAATCGGACGGCGCTACGTGCCATACAGCTACTACAGGGTATTCCATCACGATCCAAAGATTGAAATGTCAAATAACTCCGCCATTTTTAGTCGATTTTGACAAACAAGTCAACTTCTGAAACGTCAATGTATGCCATTTTAGTCACAGTAAAACCGCGGATTTTTGGGTGTCTAATAGACGCGGTCATCTGATCGATATTATATTCTGAGTAAACTATCAATAACCGGCATCCTATACCCTAAGAAAATTTTGTTCATTTGTCAAATAGAATCGTGATACACCCTGTATATAGGCGACGGAGGTCTGTGTCGTTGGTTGAAGTCCTTCGTGGGGGTGCTTTGGAGACTCGCTGGCCACAGAATAGCGTAACTAGCTTACGACGAACATAATAAATCAAGTGCAGAGGCCGCCAGCCGGGGTCTTCGTTACTCCGGATAGAGGTCGCCACCTCCTAATGGGGTGTTTGGCAAGATGTGTGCGGAGTGTGTCACGACCCCAGAAGAAGGTCCCTCGGGGGTAGGACGGCGACTGACGACAGCACACTGTCTCGCGCAAGGTTACGTACGCCTTGACCTCTCGCCGAGCGCCGCCGCCACCGACAGGGTCTTCCTCCTTGCCGCGCGAAGGTTAGCTCATGGCGCACACGGTCGTCGGATTAATGCTCATCGATTAAGTGGCCAATTACTGCCGCACACAAACACACGGGCTCTTTGTCCGTAGTTGGTCCTCGTGGTCGTTCCGGTATCGATTATACAAATAAAAACAATAATTCCGCAACATAAAAAACGGTGTGCACCCTCTCGGTGTCGCCACCGGGTGGTGGTTTGGTCGATTGGGGATCTTTTCCTTGTTATGGGGGCCACTTCGACAGTTTTGCGGACCCGATGCGGCGACGATGATGTGGGTTCAGCTGGCGGTCGTATCATCGGAACCCGCATGACCGACTTGGGAGGGTAATTGTTTTATGCTCTCGCCTTTGGAACTCTTCGGTGGCAGCTGGGTCTGGGCGGGGTAACTCCAGCATAATGATGCTCGTCGGTGGCCAGCAGCTTTCGGTATGGATCTCGCCCCAGGATCTTATCGAATTGCGGCGGACTCGTTCCTCGACTCCTGGACCCAGCAAGTCACTCCACAGTAGCGAGGAGGTTGAAGCGAGTGCCACGGCCACGATCGACCAATTTCGGACCCAAACCTTCGCGCCCACCACGGTCTCTCGACACTCACTGAAATGGGGTCGCTACGAAAATGGAACCCTAATTTTTTGGACCTTGGCCGGCTGGCCAGCCGTCAGGTTTTATCGCCCACACCACCCACTGGGGTCTCCTGGTTTGGATTAATAATCGATCGATCGGTTTTTGCTACACCACTCTCCTCAACGCACGTGTGTCGCCAGCCTGCTGGGGCCATAGAGCCAAGGTCCAGCAATCTGATCGTGCCCGGCTGGTGGTGGCCAGTTGGTCTCGGAACGTGTTCGAACCACAAAGAGGAAGGAAAACTGGAGCATATCCAACGGACACATAATCGCGCCGCAAACACGTGGCGCCGCTCCTCCTCGTGGCTGGCTCGATTGCGGTAATCTCTGCGGCTCCACACACACAAACACACTGTCATTTATCGATAGCAAAAAAAAAAAGAAACAAGTGTTAAATTGTCGCGCTGTTGTGCTAATTGTTGGTCGGTTGTGTTACCATCTGTCATCACGTTCCGACGTTTCGCGCGCGTGCGTTTCACCCGTTCAAGGTCTCCGCGCTTGTGTGGTGTGTTAGACCCGTAACCAACCGCGCGCCGATGGATTCGCATCCTGATCACCTGATCGATCCGCGCCTGACGGCTGGCGGCCGAGGTGTCAAAGATTTATGTAGCGTTGTGGACGTTGCCGTTGTTGGAACAGGTTCCTCTCCGTCCGAGTTGGTGGTGATGGGTTTGCCGATTTCTTGACGCGCTTCTTCCCCCGGAGAGGAGGGGGTGTCATTTGCATTCATTCCGCACCACACGTGCCAGGGCCATCGGTTGCGCTGCTCGATTTAAGTGTGCCCATTAGACGGAGACGGAGGCCTCTCTCGATGGACAAATGTCAATATCTGTAGCGCTGTCACCGTTGAGCAACACGACAGCCAGCCGGGGGGTTGCGTTAGGGTTGACCATATTTTTCCCACCCCCCTTGAAGACGGCGGCTGACTGACGGTCAGCTAGCCCCACCTGCCCCACCGCCACACCAAGGTCGGCTCATTATGCTCAATCTGCATAAATGTATTTAATGGCCATTGTTTTCGGTAAAAGGTCAATCGACGACGGACGGACGGACGGGTGGAATGTGTCTGCCGCCGCCGCCGCCGCTCACGCTCACACGTACGAGGTCATCTTAATGGCGCATGGCACGCACGAGCGCCAGTCCTCCGTCCTCCGCCACCGCAGCAGCAACCGGTCCCGCCGCTCTAGCTGGCTGCTCGTGCAATGTCTTTTTACGGCGCTTTGACTCTTGTGCAATGCCGCGGCGGCGCTGGTGGCTGGTGCTTATTGAGAGGGGGAGAGAGAGGCAGCGTGTGTATGTGGAGGCTGTGCACCAAAACTGCAGCTTGACCTCCGTGGGCCACCACACCACACACCACGTGGCGCCGCATATACGTGTCTAGGCTAGGAGCGCAAGAGCGCGCACCTCGCTTCGTCGTGCTTACCTTGCGAAGGAGATTTATGTTACGCGTGCGCTCGGCGACACCGACGCCATCCCCCCCCCCCCCCCCCCTCCCCATCCCCAATTCCACTACGGACAGGCGGCCAGAAAGAAGAGCCAGGCCATCTGTTGTCAGCACAGCACATGGTAGCGAGCAACTTGTGCGCCAAACGTGTCCTGCTCCGGATCACCGTGATGCTGCTGTCTGAGCATAAATATTCACCTCTTCATACCACAACCACCACCACCAGGGTTCCAGGCTGTGAAGGTCACAGAGACACCCCATGTGGGGGCCGATGGGGCCGTGTTCCATGTTGCTTAGCGACTTTTGCATTTCAATCATAATGCGCGCGCGCCAAGCCTGTGATCGGGTCAGGTGACGGCGGTGGTGGCGGTGGCCACCCCCCTTTACGTAACCCCGACGGAACTGTTGTGGCCCCCAGCAACAACAGCGCGGGCAGAAAAATAGCAACAACCACCACACCGCGACTCGTTCAACAATCGATCTTTTATTTGTTTCTTTTTTTTCCGCGGTTGTTGCAAATTGTGTTGTGTGACCGACCGGACCCCTCTTTGTTGTGTTGTCCAGTGCCCAGTGCACAGTGTGCGCGTTGCATTGTGTGTTGGTGGCGGCGGCGTTAGCATTAGAATTTATGTAATGCCGCCCGACGGGTGATCGAGCGATCGGATCAGTGGAGATCTTCATTCACCGATAGCGTGGGGATCGTTTAGGTCACGCCAGAAGTGTGAGGGTTGTGGTACCCCAAAAACAGGAGCTGCTGCCCTCGTAGACAGCAGGGTAATCATTATTGACGGGGAATGTGTCAGGGTTGCCTTCGTCCAAGAGATCGATAATGATCCTCTCATTTCCTGTCTGTGGTGAGTGAGCGGTGGATCCTCGAGGGGATGTATGTGTGTGTGTAATTAGACACCGACGGGCGTCGTGAGTCACAGGATAAGCATCCTTTCCCTCTATACACAAGTAGTGTCCCGAGGAAAAGAAGGTTCCCACACAGCCCGGCGTTGGCTCGCGTTGAAGTATTCGACGGGAGTGTCAGGCTACCGTGGCTGCTCCTGTGGCACCACGACCTGTGGTGTCACGTTACTTTACGGGCCCCGCAATCCCACATCCGCCCGGTCGGTCGCCCGGAAGTCGAAGCGAAAGGATCCCGGTCCAGAAGTTGGTTGGGTTCGATCAGAGTGATCAGAGAAGCCCTACCAGAAACGATGGAGTTGGTGTTGAAAGGCGCGTTCAGAGAGAGAGAGAGGGAACGAGAGCCAGCCGGCGCACTCCCTTTTTTAATGGCACTTCACTTTCGTGACATTCTCCGGTCGGCTCTCTTTCTCTGTCTCGCTTTGAAGGCTAATTTTCTTTATGCCGCGTGTGCGCAAACTACTTTCATGTGGAGCAGCAGCAGCGGGCAGTAGTAATGCTATTTATGTGACCACTCGCCTCTCGCGTCTCTGACACTTCACGGACGGACGGACGAGGGAACGGGGGGCCCGTTGAATTTGTTGCACTTTTATTGCTCTTTGCCGTGCGCGGACGGCGAGGTCCTGCTGCTGTGGCGTATGGCAACCCCTAATGTTGGGTCGCGTTTTTCCATGCGGCGCCGAGCGCGCTTGTGTCTGACTGCCAGCGATAATTGCGATAGAGACACATACGTACGTGGTCTGTTCGAAAAGTATCAGCGAATTTTGTGTTTTTTTAAATATTGGTTTATTCAAAAGTATCTATTTTGTTCCCTTCAAAGTTAATTTCGCCATTTTTGCCAGTCGATTTTGACAAATTTAGCACGATTTATTTAGTGTATAGAATGCCGTTTATTGACAATTCACTCAGAATACAATATCGATCAAATGACCGCCTCCATTAGACACACAAAAAGTGGCCCTTTTTGAGCATTTCTCATTTTATTTGACAATATTTCAATTTCCAATAGCAGAAAGAAAGAATTCAGAAGAAATTCGGCAACAAAAAGCACGCACAGTTTTCACAGTTGAACGATTATTTTGAATGAACAGCGTTACAATTTCAACCCTTTTTTGGCATAAATCGATCCATGACTAAAACGGCATAGACTAACGTTTCCGAGTCTGGCTGATTTTCCGAAATCGAGTGAAAAATGGCGGAGTTATTTAACATTTCAATAGGTTCTGTCATGATTACGCACCCTGTACACTTTTGCCAACGTTTTTTTCCAACCCTCGAAGCACTTTAAAAAATCTTTTTTTGTGATCTTGTTCAGCTCGCATCTTGCAGTACCATTCCCATTTACCATTTTTATTGACCATTCCACTCTGTGGCAAGAACTCATAATGCACCACACCTCGCTGCAATCGAAGAAAATTGTAAGCAAAACTGTTCACATTCGACCTCGAATCGAGCACAAATTTGGATCGACGGGTACAGAGTTCAGCAGCTTCTTAGCAAGCAAAGCAGCTGTCAAACCCTCGGAAATTCAAAAGTCCGGATACTTTTTCGAACAGCCCTCATATGTGCGAAGGGCGACCACGGCCGAGCTTAGAGCGCGCGAACGCCGCAAACCTACTTCTCCTTATGGGTAATGAATTATGACAAATTGGTCGCCGTGGTCCGTCACCGTAGGTAGCCGCCGCCGACTGGCTCTCTCGATCGACCCAGCATTTCACAACGCGTCAGCAGCCCTCTGGGTCTCTGGGCACGACGCTGTGCCCACAGCAGCATTGCTGCGGGCCCTCGGTAGTAGCGGTCGCGAGGCTGTGGTGTCCGCTGCCGAGCGGACTGTGTTTTGCATTGCAACCGGTCGGGCGCTTTGCATTTCCATGAATAACTCCCCGATTCAGTTGTCCTCCGGAAGGGAGGGTGTCCATCTCTCCTCCGCCAGGAATCGATTGATTCGACGCTTGGCCCAACTCGCTCAATGCTGAGAATGTCAATGATCCCACCACCGCCGGCAGCAGTGCCAGTCTCCTATCCACACGGAGGAAGTCGCTCGAAGAATTTTGTGGAAACTCTAGCGCAGAGTTTGTATCGATTCGGGGTTCGTGGTTCTGCCTGCCTGCCTGCCTTTCTGCATCCGGCAAAAAAGGGGGCGACCCCAGACAGTTGGGCGAGAGAACTGTTTTTGGTCCTTTCTCGGTCGATATGATACGTCGTCGTCCTCCGGTGATCGATGTGCGGCACCGCACACATAGCCGCAGCGAGTACATAGGAAAAGATTACGCTGCCAGCAGAGCCGTGTGAAGGGGTGTTTCCCCTAGCAGCATCAGCAGCATCCGCACCGGGAACAGGAACTGCGCATGATCCGCGCATCCCCCGGTATATCCTGGCTCTCTGTTCTGCTCTGCTGTGTGTGTGCGCTGGATGTGAGCCGAGGGATCGTTAGTAAATGAAATAAAAGTATTTACACAAGCGCGCGAGATGCCGCATGCCTCTCTTCCGGGTGTGTGTGTGCCATCGACCGGCTTTCCCTGTCCCCGACCCGGTGCCACCCAATGACGCGTATCCTTCCGCGGGCCAACGTCATCTGTAGTAGTGGTGGAAATTGCTGGCTGACTGTAGTACATAAGCCCAAAGGGGGAACCCCGAACCAGAGCAGAGGCGGTGGCCACTTGTGAATTGTGATTCCTTCCTTTCATCCCGCGGCGGGCCATCAGCCGCTGTTTGACATTTAATCGATACGATTTGCTGCTGCTGCTGCTGCGCGTCCTCTTCCTGATTCTCTAGCCCATCCTGCATGCCCCCGCGGAGACTCTCACACTGGGGTTCTATTGTTCCATTTGATGTATTGCTTCTCGCTCTCTCCGATTGGAGGAACTCTTGGGGTGAAAACAATCGATCGCTTTCGTGTTGAATATTGCGAAGGAACCGCTCCCAAGAAGTGTGACGGACGGCGAACCATGTTTTGGTGGACTCCGAAGATTGACCAAAGTGTCTCTCGCTTGGGAGGAAGTGGCATCAGTTAAGGGGACAGGAAATTAGTAATGATTTTGACATTTGTCGCCGTCATCGTTATAATGTGCCGCGCGCGGTTGCTAGCTCTGAATCTTCTGATACACGCGACCCCAGAAAGGACGGACGGGATAATGTATTTATTTTGTAACAACAAACCCCTATTGCGGGGCGCTCTCTATGTGTCTGGAATTGGTCCGGATAGAGAGACACGCACACTCCACTTCGCTCTGATCTCTGGCGAGTGTGTAAATTTAAATTATAATTGATTCGACATTTTCTGGTGCGAAAGCGACGAAAGGCTTACGCTATTAGTAATTGTGGTTTCGCGGTCGCGGTCCAAACCTTAAACCCTTCTTGACGACCTAAGGCCTAAGAGATGCTAATGCATTATTGGCCGATTCAGGATTGAAACTGTGTTGTGTTGGGAAATTAGTTGAGGTTATATGGCAGAGAACGACAACCATAACCTGCGCCCTTGAGTGCGTTTAGAAGTCAGTTGTCTTCTAAAGTGGTCCTTCTAGTGTAGAAATCGCAAAATATCGATTGTAGCTGTTGAAACCAAATGTCGTCCAAGTTTTCAGCTTCAATTTCGCCAAAGCCAACGTTTCTCATTTTCTAAGATGGACCAATGATGGATCGCCAGACCAAAATCCTCACCAAAAAACAGTCATTCGTTGCGGGGTGCATTGGCTTCTCTTGCACGACATGTGTGGGTTTTGCGAGCTGTTCAAATACAGACAATTATTGCTTATTCACCATCGAGGCGGAGGAGATGAACTTCCCAAACGTCGTACAGTTTGAGTTTAAAAAGTAAAGTAATCGATACTTTAAAATCTAAACACTTGACCGATCACCACCCTATATTTATGTCGTCAAATGGACACTAGATATGCATGACTGACTGTCTATTGAGTGTGTGGCCGCCATCCCATCGCAGCCGTCATTTTGTGTGGTCCCTGGGCTGGAATTGGCGCTTCACAATTGGCCAAAGGCGAACGGGGATCATCATATTTGGGTGTCCTGTGTAGCGGTGTGTGTAGGGCGAATTGGCGAAAAGCATCTGCTGCTGGTGTGGTCGGCTGCGGGCTGCGTCGCAAAATACCCCCAAGGAAGCAAGTGGCGATCGGACGAATTTTGACACCTGCCACCCGTGCCGGCAGCCGGCAGCAGCCGCGCTGTGTTTCGTAACGCTTGAAGCGTGTGCGGCGATCGATGAAGGAAAGGGTTAATAAGGCGCCTTCGACTGGCGTTTCAGCTGCCGCCTCAGCCGCAGCCGCAGTTCCGTATTATCCGCTTGCGGCGCACAAAACAGCTCATTAACCGCGAACCGATCTGGATGTCTCTCGTTCTCTCTCTCTCTCTCTCTCCGTCTGTCTGTCCGTTTCCTTCAGCGGGGACACCGTTCTGGGCCTCCAATTCCACAAAAAACAGAAAGCGAGCGAAAGGAGAATGTCCAGACGGCAGCGCGGCCAATCGAAGGGCCACCAAAGTGATTCAACCCGGTGTTGGTCTCGGCACAAAGACTCCAGACTCTGGCCGCGACCGTTTGATCCTCAACCTTGGCGACTGGCCTGTTTCGCGTACTCTCTCACCACCCCCCGCGGTGGGGGAGGGAGGTCCGTTTTGTGGGTCGCAGGCTGGCTGGCTGGCTGGGCATGTTTACAATCTCCGGCCGGCGGTGGTCCCAGAATAATCGGCGGAGATTGTTGTTGCCTGCCGGTGACTGGGGGCGGACGAGATCCTATTTTTGGACCCACATTTTCCACACCAAAAAGGGAAAAACAACTCGTGGGTGGGTGGATAGATCTCTGGAGAAAGGAACCCAAGGGCGCGGGTGCCCTTTCGCGATTCGATTTAGCGTTGCCGTTCGTGTTGTTTTCGGAGGAAAAACCCTTTCTGTGGTGCAGAGCATTTCGAGCAAGGTCATAAAGCCACGGACTCATATTGTCTCTCTCTTTCTCTCTCTCTCTCTCTGGTAGATACAAATCAAGCCGGGGTCCGGTGCTAAGGTCAAGCGAACGTCGCCGTCCACAGAGCATATCGTCGTCCACCGCCTCCGCACTGTTGCCGCGCGTCGTGCTGAACCGGATCGATCCGAGGAGCGGCGGAGGAGGAGTGGGAGGGGAGTGCGGCGGGGAGCAGCGTATCCGCGTGTCGTACAAGGTCGCCATCCGGAGCACCAGGAGCAGTCGCACGAGCAACAACACCACCACCACGACGGGCAGCGGCCACAGTGGCATGAGCATGGGCCAAAAGATCAGTGGCAGCGTTAAGACGGTCAGCCGCGACCAGCCGTCGCCGTTCATCCCGAAGATCCCGCGCGAGCTGGCGGCCCACTTCCAGCGGCCGGCGCGCCTGGACGTGCTGCTCGACATGCCGCCGGCGCCGCGGGAAACGCAGCTCAAGTACTCGTGGAACGCGGACGACCGCTCGCTGAACGTGTTCGTGAAGGAGGACGACAAGATGACCTTCCACCGGCACCCGGTGGCCCAGAGCACAGACTGCATACGGGGCAAGGTGGGCTTCACCAAGGGCCTGCACGTGTGGGAGGTGTTCTGGTCGACGCGGCAGCGCGGCACGCACGCGGTGATCGGTGTGGCGACGGCCGAGGCGCCACTGCACTCCGTCGGCTACCACAGCCTGGTCGGTATGAACGAACACAGCTGGGGTTGGGACCTCGGCCGGAACAAGCTCTGCCACAACACGCACAACAAGTCCTGCCCGGGTGTCGTGTACCCCGCGATCCTGAAGCCCGAGGAGACGTTCCTCGTGCCGGACAAGTTCCTGGTCGCGCTCGACATGGACGAGGGCACGCTCAGCTTTATCGTCGACGGCCAGTACCTGGGCGTTGCCTTCAAGGGGCTGAAGGGCCGCAAACTCTACCCGATCGTGTCCGCCGTCTGGGGTCACTGCGAAATCACGATGAAGTACATCGGCGGTCTGGATCGTAAGTACCCCGAGAGAGAGATGGATAATGCCTTTAAATGCCGTCCTCGTCCTAATCAACCCCTGTCGCTCTGTTTTAGCCGAACCACTGCCACTGATGGATCTCTGTAGGCGCGTCATCCGTCAGCGGATCGGACGGACGTATCTAGAGGAACGCATACCAAACCTAGCCCTGCCGCAATCGATGAAAACCTATCTGCTGTACCGGGATCGAAGATAATACACCGCACCACCACCACCACCACGGCACCAACACCACCACCCCCGGGCGCCGCCTGAGGTCGTCCTGCAGCGGCAGTGCACCACCACCACCACCACCACCACCACCACCACCAGCAGCAGCGCATAACTTTAAACCACACAATCCGGCCGGAAATGCTCCATCTCACCAGCAGCCGCGCCTCCTCCTCCTCCGATACAAGTGCCACAGAGAGAGCGAGAGAGAGAAATGCGTCCTCCCCCCCCAGCACACACACACATCGCGATGATGCGCTTTTTATTGTTTATTTTAAACTATCCCGACACTCAAACACTCTCGTCCCGGTAATATTCTGACCATTATTTTGTGATAAATCGATGGACACGCACACTCCTTTGGGATCCTGCGGCTCTCACTATCGCTCTCTCTGTCTCTCTCTGTCGTCCGGTGCGCGCGCCGCTTGAAAGCAATAATGGATGTGTGTGGAGGAGCTGTGTGTAGATAGACCCGGAAGGAGGTCGTGGCAGGCGGTGGTGGCCGCGCTCTTCCAACGAAACCTCTCGGCCGCGGTGATGAAGGATGCTGCTGTGTGAGTGTGCGTGATGGTGTGAACAATAGAGCACAACGCACACACACGCCCCGGTGAAGGCCACGGGCACACACACACACACACGTGAGAGCGATAGAGAGAGCGAGAGAGAGAGAGATATTAACAATCGATTTATTTAGTACCGCGCTGCTATTTACACACACACACACACACACCTACAGCTCGATTGTGAATAGGGAGAGAGTGAGAGGGGAGCGAAAGAGAAAGGAAGATGACAGCAGACGGCAGCATATAGTAGACGCGGCCACGAAGAAGGAACTACGCGATTAGCGATAAACAAACATATAATTAGCATTAGTGTGCGTGTGTACGTGTGTACGTGTGAGTGAGAGAAAGAGAGAGAGAGAGAGAGATGCAATGCACAACAAACAACAGATCTTAGCGGCGCGAAGAGCGACAAGTTGCGACTACTGATAAGAAAGCATAAGGATCTAGCTCTAGCGAGAGAGAGAGCGAGAGAGAGCGAGAGAGAGCGAGACGAAGTAGAAAATGCAATAAGCAGTGCCCCAGCAGAGAGAGCAGCTCAACGAGATAGGGTGATGAATGATGACGATGATGACGAGACGATGACGAGATGATGACGTGACGATGAGGTTCATGCGGTGGAATCCTTTTCTTGTAAGATAACCTCGAAAAATGCGATGTGATGAGCGAGAGAGAGCCAGAGAGGATGTTGGACGATCACTTTAAGGCAGCCCCCTCCCCCAGTCCACAGTCCCATTTCCCCCCACCCCTTCGCGCGGGCCACATATCGATATCGTTTTCTTATCGATCCTGGGGTCCTGGCCCCCGCCGTTTTATTATTATTATTATTATTGTTCCCTCTCTCTCCCCACATTCGTTCGATTTTGGTTGGTTTTTGTTTTGTTTTGAGCTTTTATTTGCTGCCCCCCTCCCCGATCACGGCGGTGCGTGTGTGTGTGTGTGGGTCTTCCGTGCGATCGTTTGACATTTCGACACCACCACCAGCCGAGCATCCTTTTCCCCCCGTCCTCAGATGCATACCGCCCCGGGCACAGGACGATCACGTCACACGAGAGAGCGCGAGAGATAGAAAAGAAGAAAGCGAGAGAGAGAGAGTCGGTAAAACAACTGTGTTCTGTTTTTTTTATAAGCTTTTTTTAAAACAACAAAACAAAAAAATGTAAAATAGTTTTTTTTAGTGAAAAGAAGATAGTGTGAACGCAAGCGCCTGCCTGCCTGCGTCTGCACGCGTGTGTGTGTGTGTGTGTGTCAAGGGAAGATCGCGCACAGGACACAGAGAGAGAGAGAGATAGATAGAAGCGCCCGAACCGAGTGATAGAGTCAGAATGAACGAAGAGAGAAACGACGGCACACGAATCATAGAGAGCAAGAGAGAAAGGATGTTTGAGCGCTCGCTAGGACGTAGCAGGCGTGTGTGTGTGTGTGTCGCGTGTGATCGAGAACAATTGGTGCGAATGCTGGTTCGCGAGCGAGCAATACACACACACAACCTACACTCTGGCAAACGGTGTGTACAGCGTGTGGCTGTGTGTTTGTGTGTGTTTGTGTGAGGGAGCGAGAGAGAAGAGGATGAATGAATGTGTTTAGTAAAAAAGGCAACGAATAGGACAGAAGATGATGATATCCTTCCGCACACGTGCGGATACAAAAGTATATATATATAGAGAAAAATGTGACGAAGATTAAGAAGTCGAGGGTTAGTAAAAAAAACGGTAAAAACAATGGCAAAACAGAAGATGGACCGAAGCAGAATCGATAATTTACAGAGAGAGAAAGTGCGAAGAAAACATAAGAGCGCGCCCTTCCGTTAGTGTGTGCATTTATCGAGTGAATGGCTCCCGACGATGCTGATAATGATGATGATGATAAAGATGATGATGATTCCTCTTGTTTAATAAATCTACTGGACTGACAATGTGAGAAAAAAATAATCGAATGCCCCTCTGTGTGTGTGTTGCTTTACCTTTCTTTCACTGATGACAACAATAGAGAAGTTCTTGCAAGCTTGCGATGCCTGCTGCTGCTGGGGTGTTCCACCTTTGATGCCTACTGGATCCGTGCAAGCTTTGGTTACCATAACGAAATTGTTTGCCATAAAAAGCACTCGGCTAGGTGCTTTGCCTTTGCTGGGTATGCAATCCGTTAGGCAGATTTAAATTTGAGCTTCTTCCCGCAGACTTGCGGCCATTTTCGGTGAAATCTGCGACAATCGTGATTTTAACAAGAGCCCATGACAGCGCAGAGGTAGTGGGCGATCCACGATGATTGGCGCCACGCTTCATTTCATTCTCATTCACCTTCTCGCTTCCCGTTGGATGCATGCCAAAACTCGCAAAAATTTTGTCGATGGGATCAATCGTCGTCTGGTCTATGGTTACTGGGATCAATCTACCTACCAACGGTTTAGCCAGACACCAACCCAAAACAAAAAAGACAAAAACGGCCACCGTTTTGTTCACTTGTAATAAACTAACGACGTTTGTTGGTTGAATTTTATTATGCTTTTTCTCATCGCCATCGCCATCGCCATATGCGCGATTCCTTCGCTTATTAACCTATCTCACCTCCGGTGACCTCCGGCTCCGGCGGAACAGAACTCGCGGAATGCACGCGGCCTCGGAACCACCAGGACGCTTTTCTTACTGTGATCGATTTGTCCGCCATCATACTTTCGCCCTTCATCATGTTGCTCCTGTTCGAAGGCTGATTGCCGGTCGAAGATAGCCCCCACCCCGGTGGTCGGTGTGTGCGCGTTTGGCCGCGGTCGCGTGCCATATTGTAACTCCCCGCTCCTGCTCCAGTGGGTTACACTTTTCTCTCGTTTCTTTTATTTATATATGTGTTTATGTATATATTTTGCATTGAACGTGTTTCCATCGAACGTGAAAATAGTAAGACAGTAAATAATGCCATCCGTCCGTCCGGTACCTCGTCGCCGTTTATAAGTGTGCCCTTTTTGGCGCACAGTTGCAACATTCACACGTTTCACATCGAGTATTACACATGATGATTGAAAGTTACCAATGGTTTTGTTTATATTGTTTGCGGTACACTGCGTGTGTGTGTGTGAGTGTCGGTGTTTGCATTGGTTAATGATTCGGGTTCCACGCCGTGCGGAATTGATACGTTTTCAGTATTATTTTACTAGCTGGTTCCACTATTTTCCCAAAATTCGATCTATGTACTTTACTGGTTTACTGTGTGTGTGTGTGTGTGCAGGGTTCCCGACCGTTCCCATTGGAATTGGTCGACTAAGAAGTATTACTTGGGTTTTGCTTTACCATTGTGTTTACGATGTTCTACGATCAACGAAACGGGAAGGTTATCCCGGGTGACCCTACAAACAGCCGTTTCTCAACCCTTGCACACCCTTTATTGTAGTTTTTCAAAGGTGGCCTCCCCTCAGATACATACATCACATGCTGTCGCGCATCCGTCGTGCCTTTTTTATACATTTTGTTACCAACTTATTTCGGCGGCGATTCGTGGCGGGCAACAGAAACTACGGAACAGACACAAGATTCGAATGCCTGCTCCAAAGCCGGAACGAGGAAGGTTTTGTCCGTTTTTTGATTAACTTCTGCGCGCGCGCACTTTCTCAGTGCGCCAGGGGGGCGATGGTATTCTATGGTGGCCAACAGACAAACGTTCGCTGAGTGCGGCGATCGACGAAGAGGAAGGATATGGTGGAGAAAGTCAGCTAGTGAGAACTGCAGCCGACGGTGGCGCTGTTGCTGCTACTACTTCTACTACTAAATTCAATTAACGCTTGCAATAGCATAATAAATAACACTTCCAGAGAAGAAATAACCGTTTTTTTGTTTGTTTTTGGTTCGTTCGCTCATGACCGTTATGTAGCCTCGGCCTCTTCTAAGGGGGGAGAGCGAGCAGACGACGACGATGCCCGGCCATCATCGCTTTGTAGAATACTTGGTAGGGCACGTAATAGTGTCTAAATATGTATATGTCTTTTTCCTTTTTTATATATACTTATAATTGTATGTATATATATATATATATCCCTTTGTGTTTTGTTAGTGGTATTTTGTTTTAGTTTCTTTAGTTGTTCATTTAGCGATTTAACGATTTACTTTTAAATGGGGCGTGCGAGACATTTTCGGCTACATTTCGGTGAACGGCCAAGCATTCGGGGACACACACAACCCGTCGCACAACAACTGCTTGTAGTAGCGGTGTCCGGCATTGTGTTACCTGCTTTACGCCAATTACCCAACTTAACACGAACAGCTTAACAGACAACAGAATTACGGCTCGCCATCTCTCTCGAAGGAGGACTATGCGAAGAAGGAGTTGGAAATCAAATTACATAAACTTGTAAACTTAACAAATTGTCGCGCTAAAATTATTTGTTACGTTTTGTGTGCTCCCCGCTGTAACCCGCTACGTAGGCTTATCAATATAATTACAATCATAAGAATAACACAGACCCGTACGCGCCAAGCGCCATCCGCGCGCGCGGCCGGAAAGCGGGTGGCCTGCGAGAAGCGACAGAAGTGAGAGCGACGTAGCTAAAGAGAACTTACGGATTAGCCGAGCCGAGCGCGTGTTGATATAGTTCTAACGCGATCGCGCCGATCTCGTCTCCCCTACTCTCTCCGTGATCGCGGCATTATTGCGGCCCAACTGCTTTCTTGAAAGAGGAGGATAAATTATTGCACCGAGAACAGAGAACACCTTCTCAATGAAACGTGTCTGTGTGTGTTTGTGTATCTACAATGTCCACCCTAGATCCTATACACACCGGGTGGCCAGGAGCCGCCTGCCTATGATTGCCTTCCACTGACTGACTATCTGGTCGTCGTGAACACCTTCCCTCTAGAGGGGTTCGAGATAATATCACCCGACGGAAGAGGGACCTTCGCAAACCTCCCCCCTGGTGGCCACGGAAGGCCAGCAAACACTATCAACATTTAAAGGATCATAAACCACGTTCAGCGAACCACGGGACTCTGTGTGTTGATTGTATTGTATAGAGTCACTACGGGGCCGCCGCCCTACTGCTCTACGTTTCTGATATTCCGCCGGCCCGGGGCGTGACCTGGCGGCGGTTCCTTGGCGGCACGGGCCTCAGCTCAGTAGTAACCGTCGCGGCGTCAGTAGGGTAGCTGATTATTGTTGCTTTGATTAATATCAGTAGTTTCGTTAGTGTTATCAGTATCAGTGTTGTCGTAACCATTACCGTTAGCGTTAGAATTAGCATTATACTTATTGATGATTTTATTGTTGTGTGGCTTATTGTTGTAGTTGTTGTTGTTGTGTATGTCATCCGGCCCCATCCGGTTCTCGCCGTCAGCATAGTAACCGGTGTAGCCGGGTTGCTTCGTCGTCGCGGCCGTCGTCGTCGAGTCGTCGTTCCGGGCTTCGGATTGGAACGCAGCAATCAGCCCCGCTGCCCGTTATACGTTGCCTGCCGTTTTGGGGGGTAGTGTAGTGAAAATGAGTTCCGACAAACAGTGATCGGGAACCAGGTCCACCGGCGAAACACAAAAGTGGCTACAAAGGGTAACGAACTAAAACGCAAACGAACTTTTTCTTTCAACGAAATAAACACAAAACGGGATGTCTACAACTAAATTACGGATAGCATTAAACCAATAAATATCAGCATAAATAAAGCTCTCTCTTCGTTGACGATTCATTCGTTTTACAATAGTGTGTGTGGCTAGTGTTTCTCACTCTTTCTCTCCCTCTCTCTCTCTCGCTCGGTTCCCACTTGCGTCGGGATGGATTGCTGGCCATTGAGCATTACTATCGATCAGGGTAAAGGGGAACGGGGACCAGGGGGTTTACTATAATAGTACATAATAAGGCGACTTTTAGCACGGCAACTCGCCGTAAAGCAGATCGCTGGAACGCATAAAGAATTTACCGAAATTCTACTAATAACGGAACAAACGGAATAAACACGCTACTGTTGTTAGCTGGCGGCAAGGGAAAGGGCGGCTTTGCCCGTCTTACCGGACGATACGAACGGGCCGACGTAGTTGCTCGGGAACAGACCGGTGGTACCGTTCAGTTCCCCGCGCCACCACTCTGGTTCGTCGCGCCCGAGCACGCTGATGATGTCATCCTTCTCGAACGACAGCTCGTCATCGTTCAGTGCTTTGTACGCGTAGAGGGCTATGACTTTATCTGCAAAAAGCACACACAACGAATGGTTCGATCACATCACCATCGCCTGTCGCAGACACCGCGCGCTTACCGAGAATCGTTTCCGTTAGCTCCACTTTGCTCGCCGAAACGGGTGTGTTGCGGCCACTGTTACGACCACCCTGCAGCACCTTGACGTACGTGGCCGGGAACCAACCGATCTGGCGGCGCCTTCCCTTTGCCTACGAAAACACAGCCCAATTAGACGTCTCTCACCCGGCTGCCTTCGCCTGTCTCTTCTTGCACTGCGCCCTACCTGTAGTTCACCTTCCCACCAGCCGGAATCGGTTTTCTTCCGGATCATAATCAGCTGGCCACGCTGCAGTGACAGCTGCTCGGAGCTGGTAGCCTCGTACGGGGCAATCACCTGGGCCACCTCGCCCTTCCGTCGCAAGCTCGGTGTAGCCGACGTCATCGACATCGACGAGTAGCGTATGTTTTCCTCGTTACCGGTCGCAGCCGGCGGCGGTTGCGTGTTGATCTGCGACACCTCCGAGTCCGCCTCGGCCTGATTGCGTGCATCCTCCGCGTCCTGAGTGTTGCCACCGGTGGTCGATTGTTTTCGTTTCGCTTCCTGTTCGTACGGCGACTGCTGCTGCTGTGCCGGTGCCGGTTCCTGCGGTTGCTGTACCGGTTGTGCCGTCGCCTGCTCCTCGTACGCCATTGCTTGGTTACCGTTGACAGCCTCCTGCGAACAGCACAAAGCAATCGATTGGTTAGCAATCGTACGGTATTCGTGGGCTGTCCGACGCAGAGATCGTTACCGTTTCCTGCTTTGTCACGTAGTTTGACGGGAAAATACCGGTCCGGTTACCGATCGTACCCGTCCACCAGTCACCCTCCTTCTTCGACACCGCAATCGTTTCGCCCGCATCGAACACCAGATCGCCCGCTTCCGCCGATTGGTACGCGAAGCAGGCCACGTAGTACTCAACATCTCCGTTACACGTTGCTCTGCGAGAAAAGCGAAAAAACACGGATACACAGTTTTGAAACCGCACCGCACGACCGTACTGCTAAAACTCACTCGGTGTCATTGGCGGCAGTGTAGTCTACGGTGGCGGTGGCGGTGGCTGGCGGTGGCGCTACGGTGGTGGTCGCTACGTACGGGTCCGGCTCCGGCTCGGCGTACGCTATCGTGTCGGGGACCGCTTCCACCACGTTCAGGTTGCTGTCGACCTTTTCGACGTACGTTTCCGGGAACCAACCGGTATGGCCACCGATTTCACCCGCCAGCCAGCCCGGTTCGGCGTTCTGCTCCAGCGGTACCTACAACCAGAGCGCAGATGAGGCTTGGGGGGGGGTTCGACAATACAAGTTCCCCTCAACACTCACCATCACCATGTCGCCAGGTTGGAAGGAAATTTCGTCCCCATTGCGCGCACTAAACTCGTAGATCGCCCGGTACTTCACGTAGCCGGGTGGGGTTGGCAAGTTGTCGGCATTGGCCGGTGCGGGTGCCACTGGATCGTTGTTCGTTGCCCTCACGGCGCTCGAGTCCTGCCACGTGCTTCCCGTGTCCCAGGCGCTCGTGCTGTACGATTCGTTTTTGCGATTATTTTTCATCTCCAGAATCTGAACCAAAAAACAGAACAGACGGGTGGATCGAATGATTTATCTGCCACTCGATGCGGTCAGACCGGGTTAAACGTTTGCTCTACCTGAATCCGTTGCATGTCGTACTCGCCGTACAGCTTCTCGCACGAATCGATCAGCCCGGTCAGCTGGGACTTCAGTTCGGTCAGCTGCTCCCGGTTCAGGTTGATATCGCCCGATTTGCTGTCGATCTGCTGTTTCGTGTTTTCCAGCTTATCTTTCAGCTGCTGGATGACAATCTGTAGAAAGACCGGCCACCGGTTAGAGTCAACATCGGCATCCTCTCACACCTCTCACCTTACCTGTTTGTTGGTGAACTGCAGTTGGCTCTCGGTTTCGCCGGTCTTATTCTTGGCATCCAGCTTCGTCTTCTCCTGACTCAGCTGTACCAGCCGCTGGTTTTGCTCTTTCACCTTCACCTTCAGCTGGCCCATGTCGGTCATCTGCGTGTCGCGCGTGGTACGCATGCCGTCGATGGTGCTCTTCACGTTGGTGACCCCGACACGGGTGTCACAGATTTTTTGTGACAGTTCCTTGATGCGCTCGTTGAACGTACTCAGCTCGACGCCCAGTGCCTGGTTCTGGGCCTTCAGTTTCAGCACGTTCTCCTGCTCGCGCTGTCGCTGCTGTTGCATTTCCGAAATCTTCTGTGTTTCCCATTCCTGTTGGCGTTGCTTCTCCAGTTCTCTGGAATTCGTAGGGGAAAACAGCAGATTACCCATCGTGTCCCGTTCAGTGCGCGCGGATGTGTTGACTTACTTGCGCGCAAGCTCCTTCTTCTCCAGCTCCCGCTTCCGCTGCTCCTCTCGCTCCTGCTCCAGCTCCCGTTGACGCTGCAGTTCCTTCTCAATCTCCTGTTGCTTCTTCAGTTCCGCCTCCAGTTTGGCTTTGCGGATCTTTTCCTGTTCTTCGCGCTCCTTCCGCTCGCGTTCCTCCTGGAATCGAAATGAATATGAGTGGCAGTCCTCGCGAGACGGAAATCGTTAAACGCACTTGTTCCTTTTTCTGGATGTCCATCAGTGCTTTTCGGCGTCTATCTAGCTCCGCCTGACCCTTGTCGAAGTTCTCTTTGCGTTTGTCCTCGAACGAAGCTGAAAAAAGGGGAATGGGTGAGCGTAAGGCACTCTCTAAAGCCCCGATGACCCGATTGGTTGGCGATCCTGCGATCTTACTTTGCGGTAGCCCGGAAAGAGGATCCAGCTCCACTCCAGCTGCCGCGTGCACCGACGGGGTGCCTTGCGATGAAACGGAACCGTGACGCGAACCGACCACCGAACCGTGCCGTGAGATGGGCTTCCGGAAGGAAGGTGGAATCAAATCGGGCGGCAACGTGGTCGGTACCTTTTCACCAGCGGCCGCCACATCGCACAGGTACATGGCGAGCACGAACTCCTCGCACCCGAGCCGCCCATCGGTGTCCATGTCGGCAAGGGCCCAGATTTGCGCCAGCATCGCCTGCGGCAGCTTCGTCTGCACCATAATGTTGCGTGCCTGCGGGCCGGTAAGGTAGCCGCTTCGGTTGCGATCGGTCGTGTTGAAGAGCTGCGTGTACTTCAGTTTCGCCGGTCCCTTGATGGCCCATTCCAATTGTCCTCTGTGGGGCAAAAAGCGCAGGTATTAGTTCCGAGGTCGGGCAGTGACAGATCAGGGGGGTGAACTTACGGTGACTCAATGGATGGGGCCCGCTCGGAGATGGACATCGAGCGGGCCGGGGTTCCTCCGCCGGAATGGGGCGGTGTTGGTGGCGCCGGAACACCCGTCGAAGCACCGGCCGCGAACGGTTGTTGCGGTACGCTACCGAGAGGATCGATCAGTGGTTTAACGATCCCGGGCGGCATAGGTGGTGCCACACCGGTCAGAAGTCCGCTGATGAGCGGTTGTTGCTGCATTACGGCCGGCGGTGGTGGCATCATCGGAGCACCACCATGCACCATCGTGGGTCCTCCGGCCAGAAGCGGTTGTTGACCCATCGGTATGAGAGGGGCGCCGGTGCCATTCAATCCAGCAATTAAGGGTTGCGGAGGAAGAGCCGGTTTCGGTGGGACGCCCGACATAAGCGGAGGAACGACGGCATGCGGGACGATTCCTGGTGCCATGAGTGGTTGCTGTTGTGAGAGAGGGGCCGCCGCCGCAACCGGGCCAGTGCCTATGGAGCCGGACAACGATTTCAACGGATCCAGTGGGCTCAGACCGGTGGTTGGCGTGAGCGTTGGCGTTCCGCCGACGGCCGTTAGCGATGCGATGAGCGTTGGTGGCAGAGTCTTCGGTATTTCGAAGCCACGCAGCTTCAAATTTATCAGTTTGCAGGCGATGCTAAACTCACCCAACGTCATCCGGCCATCGGCGTCCGTGTCGGCAAGGGCCCTGTGGTAAAAGAGACGCCAAACGATTAGAGGCACCAATAGGGACAGAGAGGGGTGCAGCGAAAAATGACCAATGACAGATTTCGGGATAATTCAGAAAAAGGAATTGAAAAGATCAAAGATGGCAGGAAACAAAAGTAAGTCCGCGACAAAACTTCTCACCAACACGACTCACAGAAAACATAGTGAGCTGGATATCGACAGCCCAAAAAAGCTGGCGAATGTCAAAATACCCCTTCAACAACCACGTGTTCAGCACACAACACACAATCCTCTGATGAGTCACAGAGACAAACAATTGCGTGTGTGTCCTCGCTGTGTAAACCCCTTTCGTGAAGGGACTGCCATGCGAAAGCGTCGCCAGAATAGACATCGCTGAAAACGTGAAAATCTCAACTAGACACTCTCCTCTTCTAGTAGTCTTTCAAAGAGAAGTTGTTCAATAACGTTCTGGAGATTTACTACTAACAATATCGAAAAGACTTATTTAGTCGGTTAGGTATCCTGTGGACTGGAAGTAATTTTTGATCTCTAGCGATCGATCTTTTCGCAAAAAGCCAAAACTAGAAGGAAAATGTCATCAGGTTACTTGGATCATTTGATGCTTTGGAAATGGTATGTTATTGCATTGTGAACTTTAGTCGTTTTAGCAACCAGAAAGCAATCATCTGCGCAACTGAGTGCCTGGGAAGCACACCGAGAGGTTTCGATAAGATGCCTTTATGATTCGTTACTTCTTCACTTTAAAGGACACATTGCCCACTGGCCCATTAGTTAAAGAAAGTGGGTCCTCTGTTCGCTGTTCGTTATGTAAGCGAAGCAAAGTCATGAATGGATGGAAAGGAAACGGTTGCCATGTTCACCGTACGCACACGGACGGACACACATGCGCGCCCGTGACCACACTCGCTGCAAAACAGGAAGTTGTTTGGTGTTTTTGTTCCTGCGAACGGAAAAACTCCCACGGTGCCGTAGCGCGCGCGCTCACTTACCATATCTGACCGAGTATCTGCGGCGGCAGCTGACTCTGGAGAAAGAATCCTTTGGCCTGGCCACCGGTGACGACTCCGTTGACCGGTTGCAGCGATTTAAATTGCTCGTCATACTTGAGCCGTTCGCGCGACGTTATCACAAACGGATCGGCTGCATTCATGTTGGTTGTGCTGTTATGTGAATGATATCGGCAGCTAGCTAGAACCGGGCGCCGTGCGTCTGGCGGGCGTTCAGAACGGCAACACCGCGATAGCTACGACGGTCGCCGAGAGCCGAAGGGGGCGGTCGAAGGACTTCGGTTCGAAGCGGGCGCTCGCTAGCGTAACTCCGCTCCGCTTATCTATGTTTGGGGCGGCTGAACACGATAAGTGACGGGGCGGGCAACAATCACTGCACAAACTGGCAACATTGACTCGCGGAGTTAAGAAATCTTCGACCGCTCTTCGGAAGTTGCTAACGCACGCAAAAAGGGCTCGATTCCGGTTGGTATTCGAAATCGAAAAAGCCCTACTCTAGCAGTAGGCGGGGAACATCTACTGTATGTTGATTTTAGTTTTTTAACACTACCACTTTGTACCGTCCACGAACGATTCACGGCCAGCCTTGGTTCTCACATTCGGTGCTGTAAAGTGGTGAACGAAAAGGAAACGACTGAAGTCAACTCGTGATCCTGTGTGGGAGGCAGTTTCTGGCTGGTAGTATTTTTATCGTAAAAAGGACGGGAAAGGACAGGCGGCGGTACACGGTCCATTAGTCCTGCGCTCAGGAGTGGCGGCCGTTTTGCACAAACCGCACACACAGAACTCACAGAGAACGTTGTATCGATTACTTGTCCACACAACTGACTGACTACTGACACGGTGGCTGGCTGGTGGTAATTTGCAGTCCGCGAAGGAAAATAAACTAAATCTATTGGTGATGGTCACCCTGCACTCTAGCCAGAGAGCATTGCCAGGCAAGAAAAGGGCAATCCCGACGGGTACTTTACGGGACCCAGTCCAGGATTATCCCCTGTTCTTGGCTGGAATGCTTTTTCTTTTTTTCCATCCGCTGCCTCCAGTAGTAAGCGGAGCGCGGAGAAGCCAAAGGATCTTGTACGATTTCTATTTCTTTTGCACAACTTTTTCTCTTTCTCTCTCCCGCTCTTGGTGGTTCTTGTGCTCGCTCTCACGTATACACAGAACGCACTACCTCTCTCTCTCACGCGGGTGCACTCGCGTATCGCCGTTGTCTCTTTCTCGACCAAAGGAACTCATGCTCTGACGCGGGCAAAATGCTCCATCGTTTTCACTCCTGTTTTCACTCGGGCGCCCGCTGAATAGGTCATAGAATTATTGATTATTTTTGTCCACCAGCAACCATCACAATTGGTAGAAGTTCAGATTCGCTAGCCCGAACGGAATTTCGATCGGAATTCCGATGCTTCCATTTCACCGAGTGCGCGTTGCTGATCGCGGGTAGATATCCGATGCGAGAGCTCTCGCGAAGGCAGTCACTGATTAGGATCCTTACAAAAACCACACCTCAAACGGAGCACCCGAACGAAAGGTGGGCCTTTTGCTGCCACCTACAGACACTGTACACTGAGGGCTGCAAAGGCAAGGCAAGCCTTTCGGGCGACGGTTATCAGCAATTATGACTAACTTGCACTGTTCAGACGCCCGAACGACCTACGGATGCGGGACACAAACTTTTACAGATCCGTTCGCCCTGAACTACGTTCCTCTCCGAAGAGCAGAAACGACAAACGTCAATTCGTTTCGTTACCCAAAAGTGATGGACAAGGACAGAGGGATACTCGCTCGCGGTACCGCGTTGACAGATAGTGGCACATGCGTGAGCGAGACAACACGGCCGTCGGTGACCACTCACAGCAAGACACTCTCCATGAGTGCTGGCAATCGCTGCCCATGCTGTCAGTTTCGACGAATCGAGATTTAAATTATCCACTTTTAGGTTGTGTAGCAAAACTAAAGAAATATGTTTACGGTAGACATACCCAACGAAACAATGCACATTTTCTTTACAGCGGGAAAACGAAGCTTATTTTCAGGTTAACACAGTTCATAAAGGGAAAGAAACAGCAGGCCCGGCACGAAGGGAACTAATGTTTTCTCCCCCACTGTAAATGTAAGATAATAATCACCTCAGCTTGGTTTTCAAGCAAGCGTGATAGCTCAAAACAAAACCAATAACATTTTACTGAATGTTTATACTCTCCTACTCCAGTTCGAGTCGCGTTTTGATGGAGTCGTTTCGCTGATCAAATCATCGATCGATTCAAATCGAATAACAGACGGATAAATCGTAAGCAAATCCTAAAAACACAAGTTTCGGCACGATGAGTCGACTTTTTGTTATATCACCGAGCTGTGGCTTCGTTAAAGTGGCACAGCATTGGGAGTAACGGATGCTTAAAGGAACGACAAGCCGACTATGCATACGAAAGGATGCCGGGTGTAATGTTTAGTCCACTTTTTCACTTCGGTTTCGGTGTAATTTGAGTTTTTATATAATTTTAAAATGGTGGTTTGATTTTCTGTAAAAAAAACTGTCTGTAGCAATTGTTGCATGCGAAACGAATGGGTTGAGTAGTAGCGGAATTTCATGGCATTCCCGTGGAGTTCGAGAGCCCACTTGAATCCGCGACCATTTCAATCCAGCTTCAAACCGGCTTGTTTTGGTGACTGCGGAGTTTAGGCTTGTGTTTACTCACAGAGTTCAAGTGTATACCAAGATTCTCCAGAATCTACCAGAAGGATGATGTAGGGCAGCCATTTGTGAATCGTGACTCGAAGAAATTGGACGCCAAGCCACCAAACCAAGCCACTTAAGCCTATATATAAGTGTTTCAGCAAGTGGCGTCGCTTCACTTTCGAACTCGGTGCATCACAGTTCGGGCACGTAACGCGCGTCTAAGT
The DNA here is from genome assembly GCF_943734635.1 of Anopheles cruzii. Taxonomy (NCBI): domain Eukaryota; kingdom Metazoa; phylum Arthropoda; class Insecta; order Diptera; family Culicidae; genus Anopheles; species Anopheles cruzii. The sequence goes on from NC_069145.1 coordinate 78,240,758, forward strand.
GCATAATCGGTTTATTTTTGCTCATTCACCGCATCTCAACAAAACTAGTTTGTTTCATCAGCCAACATTTCGTCAGCGAGCAGTGACTAAGTGTGTTTTAAACAGTTTTTGGTGTAATTTGTACAATACAATGGAGAGTGCGTTTGAGCATCTGACGAAGTTGAAGATCAGCGTCTCGGTCGCTGATGCCGCGTCCTCGGAGGCTTTCGTGCTGTTTAAGGCCGATATTCCGGCCAATTTCGGCTGCCTCGTCAACCTGGTTGAAGAACGCTTTTTGGAGTTAAAAACCTCCAACAAGGGTTGGAAGTACTTCTGGATTGGTAAGTATTCTGTAAGCCACTTCCTGTCCCATGAGTCACCGCCGCGTCGGTTGGAGGAACTTTTGCTGCGACGCAATACACGCAGCATCAAGATCGAACAGCCCGAGGGCGCCCGTTTTCGATGCATGTGGCCCTTGACGACGCGTCGGTTCCTCGGCCCGATTTCTTATGACCGTCTGGCGGTTGACTGTTTGATAGCTTTTTGCTTATGAGTTTTGTGCATTCTCTCCTTTCACGCTCCGTACGCCAAGATGAGGACGGTGACGAAATCGTCATCGCGCATGATGGAGAATATCGCGGCTATTTGAAGTCGATCGACACCACGCCGGCCGTGGCCCGTATCCATGTTCGCGTCTCGGAGCAACCGACCGAGAAGACGGCCAAGCGAACGGAGGAAGCGATGACGGCACCCAAGCCCGATGATCGTCCCGTGCATAGTCGCGTCGTGTGCGACGTTTGCGATACCATAATCATTGGGCATCGTTACAAATGCATGACCTGCGATGATTATGATCTTTGCATGCGCTGCGAAGGGAATTACCGCCACAAAGAACACATCATGGTGCGTCTCCCCACGCCGGACATTCACGACGGGCATCGAGCCTATCGTATATTTGAAAAATTCCGAGGCTTAGTCGGTAAAATGACGCCGCTGTTGATGGTCGCCGATGAGTTCGTGGCGGGCGAGTGCGAACCGGACGACCAGGGGCCAGCTCAAGCGGCCTGCGAACGGGCAGAATGCAACGTCGAGAAGCGCCCAGCATCCAAACGCTCGTCGCATGGCAAGCGAAGGTAGGCTTTTGTGTGCCATGGCGCCCTTTTATGGTCCCAACGTGTCGTTGCGGAAGCAAAAATTGTCTAATTATGAATTCTCTCTTTGCCGGATCTTTGCCGTGTAGCACCGAGACGCGTTCGGCTGGACGTGAGACGAAAGACTCGAAGAACGAGAAGTCGCCTTCGTCGTCGTCGACCAAGAAGCGTGAAGCAAAGGCCGAAGATCGCGAACGAACCCGTGAGCAACGTTCATCGGGCCATGCCCAATCCGCGGAACCACCACTCGCCGGTCACGGGGGAGCTTCTTCCAACGGCCCATTTGCGGATTCATCACTCCGCTACCCACGTGCCTACCGAGAAGCTGCCGACTGGGCAGCTGCTTTGAATTGCCCATACCCGACCATGGACGAATACCCGGAAACTTGCTATCCCGCACGTTTTATGCCCTTCGTTCCTCCGCAAGTTTCTTCCAACACGAAGAACTTTCAACCACTACCACCCTACCATCCGTTTTACTATGGCAATCCAAATTACGCAGCCATGTTCGAGCCGTACGTGTGTGAGGGCCCCAAACAAGCCCACACGGCTCAGGCCGCCGGACCGTCGGGTCAGCCACCACAACCGGAGAATCCGGCAAACGTTCGTGCGCAGCGTCCTCGCTCGGAAACGGAACCGCGACCGGAACGTCCGGCTCGTTCGGACAGCGGGATCCCGGAGTCGGGAACCGGCGGCCGCAACCGCGCTGCGCCACTGTTTAACGTACCCGAGTTTCTCAAGAACTACGTGACGCCCAATGACTATGTGACCGGTGTTCAGCAAATCGCCGAAACATTTGCCAAAATTTTCGATCCCCTCGGTATGACACTTGACATTCGCCCGAAACCTGCTCAGACCGCATCGGCTCGGGCGGCACCCACTACACCCGCTGCTGGTAGTGAGCCCGCAACTCCGCCCAAGCCGGCCCAAACGCAAACACCGGTCGAAGCGAAGCAGGATAAAACGACCGAAACAATGGTGACGTCGAGCTCAACGGTCCACATTCAAACGGTGCCGGAGCAGAAGCAACAACGGAGCAAGGAGATGGTGAGTGTTGCTGAGGAAGCGGTCCCCAGTGTGTCTGGGACAGCCAAAGCGCCGCCACCGCAGGATGTCGCTGGGGATGAAACCGATGAGGATTCTGTCGGATCATGGGACAACATTGACGGGCAGGAAGTTGCGCACGGCGACGATGACACTTGCGAATGTGAAGCTCTGGACAAATTATCTGAAAGCATTCGCGAAGCAGCAGAGCAGATGGCCAACTCCGAGGGATTCTCGAAGAAGGATTCCGCCAAGAAATCGCCAACCATCGAAGACGCTCTCGATGACGATGATGAGAAGGTTGCGACCACCGCCGTGAAGCCACCGAACAACCCGGACCCATCGCACATTTACAGCGCTCGGCCGCACGTCAATCATGCCATCCACACGATGATGACGATGGGGTTCAGCAACGACGACGGGTGGTTGACGCGTCTGCTCGAAACCCTGAACGGTGACGTTCCGAAGGCTCTCGACATGCTGCTGCAGCAAACGCCTCGTTCCTAAGCTCACGATATGATACGACAAATTTGACTGTTTTTTTTATCAATTATTTTCTAAACTAACCGTTTGCTGTGTTTGCGTGCCTTTTCGCTCATGTTTGTTTAACAATCATATTTTTTAACCAACCGCGTTCGCTTTCCTTTTGTGTGCCTTTTTTGCTCATCGATTGATGAATTTGCATTTGTCTAACAATCATTTAACAACACAAGACCCTGACGGGTCCTGAGCTGCATTCTAATGGTACCCGTGTACCCTATTCTTCTTTATTGGACGCTTTTTCGTGCGTCGAACATATAATCCTAACACCTTTCCTTCTCTAACTACCCTAGAGAAAGTATTACGGGAAAGGTAATAATCACAATAATAAACCAAAACAGGCGTAGATGGCAGTCCCATCATCTCCGATGTTGCTGGCCATTTTTTGCCATTGTTCTTGCATGCATAAAGAAAAAAAAAAAAAAACAAGTACATATGCAATAATTTGCAAGCCTATTGTGAAACCATGTATGACTTGGTGGATGAAAAACAATAAATGTTGACGTTGGTCAACGCCAAAAAAAGAACCATTTTGTGTCGGCTGGAAATTTTTCGAAAGAAATACTACGCTCCACTTGCGTGGTCGTCTGGTAGGTTGTTGTTTCATCGGTTTTTATTCTCCAGTTGCTCTAGTTTTAGTTCTCTTTGTTTTCTCGCTTCCTTTTTCTACTAACGCATCGCACGCATCCTTCGTACGCACACGCACGCAGAAGGGGTTCCTATTTGTGTGGTTTGCATTCAACTCAGTTGGGGGGGGAGTCCTTGTGGTACACTCGCTTTGTCTATTGCTACCGCCTACCTGTCTGTCCGTGTCTCCGTGTCCATTTCTGTGTCGCTTCATTTCTGAGCGCTGTTTGTTTAGTGTTTCCTTAGCCCTCCGTTGCGCCGCGCCTTGTTTGTATATTCCATTTCGCGCGACTTCAAATAAAAATCAACACATTCACGCAAATTTTCTTAAACACTAGAGAAAGGAAGGAGAAAGGGAATCGGGGATTGAGGGGGTGCAAGGGGTCTTCTCTTCTGGCGCGCCATCTCTCTCTCGCTCTCTTGCTGGCTGGCTTTCCTCACAGTTTCGCACGCACACGACGAACGCTACTACAAAATTCCCAAGAACTACGCTAAACACCGTTATTAGCCTAAAGATGCTGTGTTTTATCGTCTAAAGTGCGCTGCTTGTTTCCGTTTAACAGAGTTTTCTCATTTTTTCAATCATCCGGCCCACACACACACACACACACACAGCTACGTTCGGAGTAAGAGTAATATAGCTACAAATTGGATGCATTGCGGTTGATAAGTCAAAAACATGGTGCATAGAAACAATCAAACGGACAGTTATATTAAATAAAGTCTCTGTAATGCTCAGTTAGAGAAGCGCAATGGTAGGGATTTTAATGCTTGCTGGTCTGTTCCCTGTTCCCGGCATCATGAATTGGCTCCTGAACCAAGAGGTTCAGGGAAGGAAAGTGGCCGAAACAATCCGATATTCGTACCGTGACGTACGGAGCAACGTGTTCACAGTTAAATGTTTGTTTAATTTCGCAAACCTTTGCACTTTCCACAGTGAAAATGGGAGGAAAAATGTACGCTGCGATAGGAAATTCGCGCAAATCTACCTTAAACTATAAACCTCTTCGTAGCAGAATCTATATCTAAAACGTGAGGGAGCAAAAAAATACGGGTCACTCGAATACGCAAACGAATGTGCCACACACAACTGCAACTGTGGCCGAGAAACCAAAAAAAGCAAAGGAAACGCAGGATACGAATGAAAAGTTTTTTGAACTTAGTAAATTTGCTCTTAGTACATAGAGAATGTGGCAAATCCTCGCCGAAACACAGTAGCCATTGGCTGCCTTTGCCTGTGATGGAGAGCAAGGTTTTTTCGCTTCGCACACATTCACTCTCCCGTTCAACGGTGGGAGCTAATATATTTGTTAAATTATCAAAAGAATCAAGATCCTGAGTGCGATATCCATCTGCGAAACGACGAAAACAGGACAATGGAGTAAACTACGTCGCAAAGTGACACACAAAAGTCACACGAGCGAATGCCAACTTAGATCGCAGTATGCGAGAAATTTACTTCTTCATTGCCATAACTCCTTTGACTCAGGGCTGCAAGCCCTCAACTAGGGGCGCATTTGGGTTCTTGTTGCGATTTGTTGTTTCGGCCTAAAACAGAGTTTCTCCGTTCGTCGTGCATCAAATGGACGATGGTAGAAGTTAAGTGGGAATCCCTAGTAGTAGCCTGGCAAACATCTTCTCTCTTCGCATGCCTTGCTCTCTCTTTCTCTCCGCGTCTCCTTTCTCTTACCATCTTCCGCTTACGCTTTTATTCATTCCCCAGTGCTTTTCGGTGCATTCTAATCAACGCTTACACACGCACATGCTCCTTTTACACGCACACGCACACATACACTCGAGCGCATCTCATTAACACAACACACACCCGCCCGGTTCCTCTCGGCGAGAGAGGATGGGATTCGCAAAAGATCCTCGGTTCGCGGTGGATTTGCATTAGCAAACAACGTAAAAAGAAAATTAAAACTACGCGTACTCTCTCTTTCTCTCTCTCGCTGTCTCACTCTCTCTCTCTTTCGCTGCCTCTCGATTTTCGTTCCATCCCCTTCTGCCTGTCGCCGCCTACTCGTCCTGCATATCCTCCGGCATTTCGTGCGGATTCAGCATGCCGGGCACCGCCATCAGCATGCGGCGCTTCTCCTCCTGGATCTTTTTCAACTCCGTTTCGCGCTCCTCCAGGTACAAGTCGGAATCGTCTTCTCCGGTGACTTCCTGCAAGACACAGCACGCAACAGAATGTGAACGAATGAGTGGTCGCGGAAAAGGCAAAGCGTGGTCCGTCCGTCACCTACCTTGATTTGGATGAGGAAGTCCCTTAAATGCTCCTTAAATGCGTGCACATCCTGATCGAGATTGAAGAGGCCGGTGGCGAAAATCTTGATCTGGTTGTCGGTCAGATGGCTGAAGGCGGACTTGAGCAGCGTCGCCACGTACTCCTGGATGTTGAGCACGTTGTCGTCCGAGGGCCCCAGCTTCACCGTGATGCGACCGGCCTCGACCAGCGAGAACATGTACGCGAGTATAGTCGCGTGATTCTGCAGGCTGGCCGTGTGCGACGTGTCCGTCACGACCGAGAAGATCTGCATCAGGATATCGGTGTAGTACGTCTGGTAGAAGCTCTGCGCTGCCTGCGGGTGCTGTTCTAGGTTTTGCAGCATCTGTGAAGGAATACATTCCCGGGGTGTGATTAGATTGTTCTCGATTTACCCCCGGTTGGTCTGCGCCGCCTGCCGGGCGCCTCATACCTGCATGAGAATGTTCAGACCCGTGTCGGCCACATTGCGCATCGTGTGCTTGAACGCCCACACGATCGAGTCGAATACGAGCTTAAACTGTTCGGGCGGAATGCTAAGGAACGCTTTGAAGCAGTGCATGTTGACCGCCTGCAGCAGCTCGTAAAAGTTCGTACGGTGCTGGGGATAGTCTTCGAAGTTTTTGTTGATCATCTCCAGCGTACAGTCGAACAGGGCGTCAAAGATCTTCGGTATCTCGGGCGTGATGACGGACTGTAGCCGGTTAACGATCGATGCCATCGTGCTGAGCACCAGCGGCTCCCGTGCGTTGGGAACTTTGGTACGCTAAAGGGTCAGAACGCAAGCGCAGAAGCAGCGCAACGAATTATTCGTTTGTTCAACGGACGCGGAATTCTTCGCGGAACCTACCTGGTAGTCGTATAGAACGGCTTCCAGCAACGGTGGAATGAAGTTGTCCATAACCATTTGCGAATCGTTCGACTTCCAGACCCACTCCGAGATGAGGGTGAGCGTTTCCTTCTTGACCACGTGCATCGCCTTGATCAGCGGCTGATTGTTGATCGCCAGTCCGTTCACCGAGATCGCTTGCGTGATGTTCTCCGACATAATTTTGTACACGTTCAGCATATCCAGGTAGATGCGCCCGAGCTGGGACACGTACGAGTGGCCGAGTGCTTTGCAGGCACGCACGTTCGTCTTAAGTATGCTGCCAAGCTGCTTCACCGCTCCCATCTCCTTAAGGATGTCCACATTTTTGGTGGCTTGCGAAATGATATCGTCCCAAACCTGAAAACGCAGCGACGATGTTAAAGACACTTTCATCGTGGACCATCGCAGTTTCCGGTTGTACTGGCCGGCCGCACCCCGCTTACCTGATTCGGCAGCATCATATACTTTTCGATCAGAATATCTTGCTGCATCTGGTCCGCCTGGGCAGATATCATGTAACCGACGGCTTCATAGAACGTGTGCACCTTTAGAAACGCGAATAATGAAACATTTGAAAACGATTAACGAACCATCGTGTCGGGCGTGAAAGCGGAATCCGTACCTGTTGAGGTTGTAGATCACAAATGATACTGCTCATCGTCGCCAAAATTTCCTCGATGAAGGTACAGGACTCGTTCGGCTGCAGTTGCACAAAGTGCCGGCGGCACTTGAGCGCAATCTTGATGAACGTATCACAGGCCATGTCCTGCACACCGTCGTGCGTTTCGTGCATAAACTCGAACAGCTTGTTTACGACCGTCTTGAGGAACTTCCAGTGGGCTCGCAAAAAGCGCGGATACTGCCCGACCACGTACATGATGTTGGATGCAATGATTGCCTTGTTGTCCTTGCCTGCAGGCAATTGATAAGTTAGTTCCCATTCGGGGCATTCCCACCTCTGACACACCATTTCCACCGAGCTTCTTACCTTTCTTGTGCTCGCACAATCCCAGCAGCTCCTTGATGACCGTCACCAGGAAGCGCTTCTCGTCGTCCTCGAAGAACGCCCCGGAGATGGAACCGATGGCCCAGCAGAGCGTGTTCAGGTTCTTCCACGAGAACTCCGTCCCATTGACCTGGTTGTTCAGTTTGTCCGTCATGATGCGTTCGGTGTCGGCGTAGTCGAGATGCGTCAGGTAGACGAGCGTTTCGCGCATATTCTTGTACAGATTAATACTGTTCGTGTCCTTCATGAACTCGCGCACCACCTCACCGTTCTCGTTCTCCACCACCAGCACCTCCTCCGGCTTGGCCATGCGCGAGATCATGATGTAGCGCACCTTGGACAGAATCTTGCAGTAGAAGGTGCGCCGTTGGCTCGAGGTGTACGCCTCCTTGTACAGCTCCCCGGTCAAGCTGTTCCAGTACTCGAGGCAGATTTTGAAGATTTCCACGTCGTCCACCTCGGAGATCATCACGAGATACTCGAGCGCCTTCAGCACCACCTCCATCGTGTCGCGCTTCTCCACCAGTGTCGCGTGCACGCGCAGGAAGGTGCATAGGAACATGGCCAGGTTCTGCACGAAGCACTGCTCGTCGTCCGAGCCGTTCATGTAGATCTGGTTCATGTTCGTGTTGGGCGGTATCATCGTCTCGAACTGCTCCATCGTCTGCTTGAATAAGGCAATGAACACGTGGTCGTAGTTGGGCAGCTGCAGACCGGCAATCTCCGACAGACACTTGATCGTGATGTTGCGGAACATCGGTATCGTGAGGAACCGGCAGACGAGCATGTCGATCAGCTTCGTCTCGAAGATGTAACCGAGCGGGATCCAGTTGAGAAACTTGAGCAGCGTCTCGAGCGTGGCCGAGATGAGCGGCGCGTTCAGCGAGTTCTCCAGCACGAACTGGCAGAGCGTGAAGACCTGCGCAAACTCCGAGCAAATCGTGTCCTTCAGGTGCTTCGCCTTCGTCTGCGTGATCTGGCCGGAGCAAAAGTCGAACACCTCCTCGCTCAGCAGCTTCAGGATGATCATGTTGTTCTGGCACAGCGTTTCGTTCGTCTTCGACGCCCCGACGATGTCGCTGATGAACGTTTGCCAGTTGTTTGGCCACTCGCGCTTCAGAATCTGCACCAGGATGATGTTCAGCTTGTTCAGGTATACTTTGTTCGCCTCCATCACGGCCGGGTCCTGCGACGTTTTAATGATCAGCCCCACCACGTACTTCTTGATGCCCTCGCACTGGTTGCGGGGCAGAATTTTCCAGCGCGTCTTGATCACCTCCTCGAGGATCTGCAGAGCGTAGAATTTGGTCTGCTGGTTCTGCGAGTACTCCAGTATGCTATCGACGCGCGTCCACGCGTCCGGATGCTCCTTCAGCGTGGTCAGCACCGTCTGGGCCAGGCGCAGCTGCTCACCGGTGCTATTGTACAGACAGCCCACGATGCTGTCCAGCAGACCGATATCAAGCTTCTTCGAAAAGTCCAGCAGCTGGTTCGCCTCCTCGAGGCGTATCATCGGAAGTGCCATGATCCTTTCAACGTTAGGCCCTATCTATTCACAAGTTGCCGGGCTCTCTCTCACACACACACCCTCTCTCTGCCTCTGTGCTCCCCTCGTGTGCCAGGTGATGGAATTCTAGTTTTTAAACAACGCTCGTACGGGGACCACGCACTCACACTCGGACAAGGTTCTGATGGTTCCTTTTATTCGCCTTGGCAATGATAGTTGGGAGTTCTCAACAACAACAACAACCACGGCACACGACACTGGCTCCCGTACAATTCGCAAACACGACGAAACTCGCACACATCGGAAACTATGCTTCCTGTTTCGCTTCACATTCACACACTCGCTGGCATACGATGTCTCCAAAATAGGACACCCTGCAGCAGGAGAGGTGTGTCATTGAGGACGCAGCGTATCCGTTGGCGGGAACAGCAGGCGGAAAAGAAAGAGAAAAGAAATATACGTTAGAAAGGCTGGTCCTTGTGCGAAGGTCTGTTTTGTTGATACGAGACATCTTTAAACATTCACAAACTTCATTCATCTGTTAGCTTCATCAAAAGAACGCATACACGTCCGCTTCACATGCACATGTTTAGGCTTTCGTAGCGTATCACACTCACACAATCATCACGCTCGGTTACATCGATCCCACCTTGGCCCTGGCGTCCTCTTTCGGGAAGTGCGTGATGTTTATTCCACACACCACCGGTACGACGGAAATCAATCGAGGAATCGGAGGATCTGGCTGCTGTTGGATCGGTTGTTGGATCGTTGGTGGTGGTGATGATTCGCGAAGGGGGACTTTTTTGGTGGGATGGAATGGAATTCGTGTTCGACTTGTACTAACAGACCCCTGATGCAGTTCTAGAGTTGAGGATCAACAGAGAAAAGACACAAAAAACGACGCGGATGAGTAAAAGAGCAATCAATACACGAGCGATCGGTTGATCTCATCAGGCAAATGGAGTTGATACGAACGAAGAAAGGATGAGACCATGTGGGTGGATGTGTTTTGCTACGAGGCAAGACATTCTAAACGATCCATGAAGTAATGTTTTCGATGTAGTTAAGAGAGAGTGGAGGGTTCGAAAATTACCATGCGCTCAATCGCTCGTTTATACCGAATTTCAACACGCACCCGCATTCGCTCTCAACGTATCTCGCTTTCGCTCTTGTCTCTCTCTCTTTCTCCCGGCAATCAGAATAGGTACGGTACGGGGCCTTCCGGACGTCAGTTTGTTTATTGTCTAACGTCGGTGATGATCCTTTGTGACAAGCGATGTTTATAGCAATTGGCCGGGAGGGTCGTTCATCAGCCGGTGCTGCTGCTGTTTGGATGGATGCGACGTTCAAGATGTTTTCTTACGTTGTACATTACCCTAAAAGGACACACAATCTCTCTCCCTTTCGCACATTCACTCCTTCACGCACACACACGCACGCACGCACGCACAATCGGTTGCTACTATGGGGCGATCGGAGCACGATCGGAGCCCCGAAACACACTACAATCTTCGCTACTGATCATGCTATTCCCGAACGCGCGCCTCTATTGGGTACTGGCGCGCAAACACTCAAGCCTCACACACACACTCGCTACTCGTTTGGTCATCGAGGAGTGTTGCAACACACCAGTAAAGCACCGATTAATCGGCACGTACACACACAACACATACACACCCACGCACACCACGATCGCGCCGAACGATGACGACACGACGCGACGCCAATCGGCGGTCGCCAATCTTCCGCGATGATGCTAACCGTGGACAATGTGCGAACACCGACGACGGCGGCGGCGGCGGCCGACGACGACGACGACGACGTGTGGGTTCCGGCTCGCGGTCACTGGAGAGGAAGGGTTCCCCAAACGTTTGGCTGTTCAGCTTTCCAGTCGCTGCAGGCCGGCAAGTCCTGTGCTTTGGTGTCGCGACCAAAATCCGCTCGATCGATCTCCACTCACTCTCTTTAGCAGATGTTTCGCTCTTCAACCTCGAATAACGCAAAGGGCTCAACATTCACCAATCCTGCAAAGAAAAAGGCATCGCATAATGCACGTTAATATTAACAACAATTGTGGTGGTCGTAACAGCAAAAAAAACAACGCCAAAACAAACTCTGTGTAACAATACCGAAGGAGGATCGCGCGCGATCGCACACTTCTCGTAAAGGAAAATTGACATACCGCTCTATTTCAAACGGCTGCCATAGGTAACTTAGTAAAATCATTTCGAATAATGTCGGATTTGAACTCCAAGCAGTGGGGGCATTTTAATTTGTCCCAATCTCGACCCTCATTTCGTTACCGACGTCATCAGAAAAGAGAATAGTAAACAGCGCACGATACGCGGAAAGTTTGCAGCGAACCTCGAGGAGCAGGAGTTCATAACAACGGTTGCCTTCAAAGAGCTGCGTGCCCCATGGCAACGAGGCCATCTTTGCACTACTACAACTTCCAATAGCCCGGCAACGACCACAGCGCGCGTCGCCAACTTTGAGCCAAAGCTACGTTGCCGTGAGACACACCAACGGATAATATGATAAACGGATGATGTCGGTGTCGATGGTTCATAAACTCGAAAAACGCGGACAAAATGAGAAGGAAGCTGTGTGGAAACGCGCCCCCTTTTGCCATCTGGAGGGTTCTATTGCTTTGAACATCTAAGAAAATAGGGAAAGAAATGCAGCACAAAAGCGCGGCATCGAAGCCACAAACCCAGCTGAACGAAACGGAAGCAACGGTACACACGATAACTCACAAAGCAACCTTGGAAACGTACAAACTAAATCTCATTTGTACATTACGTTGTAGAATTGTTGAGAGTTTCGAAATTGTTTACGATCATTTCGCCTAAGTGCACTTGATTCGTGGTTGATGAAACTTTAGACTTTGTCGCAAATATTTTTTATATTGACATTTTAAAACAAGTTTTACTCATAAGCTATTATGTGGGATCGTTTTTTCGTGGCAAAAAGTGATCACGGCTCTTGGCATGGAAAATGACGAGCTGATAACATTAATGAACACATCAAAAGCAACACCGAAAACCGTTTTGCGGCGGCGGCAAGAGAGCAGAACCGGGCGCGAGACAACGGTACGCTTTTCGTTATGCATACAATCTTACACCGAGCAAGAAAGGGAGAGAGAACATATGCTATTTCTTTCTAGCATCAGGACTCACACGGCTGCGGCTGTCGCCCAGTCCAGGTGGTCGTCGCAATGCTTGTACGAAGATGGAAATGAGGGAACCCTGCCATCGCACGAATCTCCATGCGCTACCCCGAAAAGTAGATCGACATCCGGGAGATTCCGACGCGCCGTTTGAGACCTCCAGCAGCGCACAGAGCCGAGACGCGCGTCGGACCCTGGAGGTAAATTTAACAGTACGGTGTCAACAGACAGCAGGGGACGATTCTGAGGAGTACAGAGCGGCGCGGACCGCAGCAAACATACCTCATAAAGCGCAGAAATTGCGCGCTACAGCAGCATACGCGGATGCCTTCATATCGTTACAAGACTCACGCACACGATGACATGTATGCGCGAGTGAGCGAGAGAAACGCTACACAACACAGTGACGTCTGAGTTTCGCGTTCATTTTTTGCGCGTTTTTGTTATTGGCATTCATTACCGTTCAATTCTACTGTTAAAAACCAGGCCGGTATCCAATAGAAAATTGTGTATTCATCAGTAATGACGAACGGTGGTCATAAAAATGACGATGATAGTATAAAACATACTTCGCCATGGAACTTACACAATGCTACATTAGTAAACCCATGTAAGGAACCGCGTTTGTCACAAATATCTTCTTCTCGTTACAACATATCTAAAAATAGATGAGTGTTGCGATTAAAGGGTACAAATAAAACTTCCATAAGTGATTCGTTTTTCTAGTGCTTCAATGGATGCAGCATTCTAAAAGCGATCAGCAAACACAACAGTACTGGGTATGATGACCCACAAGACGAACTTCTCCCTCGCTGTCTCTCCCTTTACCTATGGTAGGTGCGATTTTCTTCATTTTCTTTCCTTCCAATCAACACACACACCGCGACACGCTCGCACTACAATTCGCTGCACACACATAGCGACAGTTGCGGACAACAGTTTGCTCTCTGCTCTGTTTCACTCTTTTACATTCGTCCTGTCACTCTTCGGCTGCTTCCCGCAGCTCAGGACCTTTTGCATCGTGTATCCGCGTAGTACTTATACAATGCTATCTTTAAAAAACTATTCAAGTCACACACACACACACACATCGCAGCATACTTTTCCAGAAACAACAATTCACCGATCAAGCAAAGCTTTTTGGGGGGTCCTAGTGCCATTTTGTAAACGGCACACAGTAAGCATAGGAAAGAGGGATTGCAGTGAACCTAGAGAAAGCCAAAACCTTGGACGATTAGTTTTTGCATCATACCCCAACGCAGCACTATGCAGTTTTAGACAATGAAACTAGCCAAAACAACAATTACGGGGTTCATTTCGTCAAGCATTCTAATTTGACCTGCCATTATACTGACAGCCATTTTGGGAACGACACAACGCGCCGTGCGTCGGCCAGCGATGGACCGTTTGGTTCGGGTAGTGGGCAGAGATTGTGCTACAGATTGTTTTACTGGACACCAGCGCCCCCGTCAAGTATATTTAAATTCCAACCTTGTGTTTTTTTTGCACCGCACTACCTTCTCACTGCGCCCGAAGAACCGAACGAGTTTGGGGATAACAATGGCATCGATCGAAAGAGATAGTTTTTGGTGTGCCGCCGATAACTCCATGTCAGACACACGCGAGGTTAACCGTTCGTCTTTCGCGCATCGTCGCCGTGAACCACACACATCGAGCGTGAACCTAACCTCCAATAATGGCACAACCGCTGCGGGACGACGTAGAAACCGCAATTGCTACTACAGTGGGCAATTGTAGCCTGCTTAAATCGCTCTGTATCACCGACAACAGCAGCTACTCATCATGTGTTTCGCCAATTTCCGAATACGCTCCCAAAGATGAATTGTTTTCCAATAGAAGGACGCAATTACGACGCATCCAAGTAGCCATTGGCGCTGTACGTTGGTGTGAGCGCAGATGGAAACATTTTCGATACTTTCCGTGATCTTTTTCTCTCACTCTCTCTCTCTCGTTTTGCCAACCATCAGAGCCAACGTTTTCCAGACATACTTTTTCCTCCGATCAGGACACTCCACACACCCGTGCACACGAATCTATCGCACATGCACACACATACACACGCGCACGCACACTGAAAAACGTATCCGAGAACAGAGTAGGAACCTCGAGAGGCGTGATGGAAACTTTTTCGGATTCCACTTTAACCTTCCTTTCCCCCCACGATGGAACGGATTCGCTTTCCCGTGAACACATTTTTTCGTGCAACGAGGCACAGGTTTCGCACGTTTGGTGGGCAACCATTGGTAGCTTCCTGCCGAGAGCAAGCTACGCACGGAGGTCACATTTTTTCGTCATCTTCCATCGTGCGGTAATCCCAGCGCTCTTTGCACTGTGTGGCGTTACCCTAACCCAATTCGTGGGGGGGAAGCGCACATTTGCTGGTCGCTTTCGTTGCGGCGTCACCTAGCCCTGGTTTTAACACTTGCCGGGCTTTGCAGAGTCGCCGACGCGACGAAATATGCTACATTTAGTGGTGAATTTGATGAAATACCTTACGTTTTTTCAATTTCCGTGACCAAGTCAACAAGAACGCATTCACTCACACACCGATTCGCAGTCACACAAAAAAAGTCAGTCAAAATCCTGAACGGCTCCCGGTCACAAACCTGACTTTGAATTCGAATCTGACTTTACATTTTCGAACCTGACACTAACTGACAATTGACGGTTGTGCCCTGCGGGAACGTTGCTTTGCATCCCTGTACCGCAACACTTTGTTCCGCCAGAAACTGGTAGTAACATAATTAAATAATTAAAATATTAGTAATCAAAAATTTACCTGTAAAATGCCTACGGTTAGTAAAGACCGACTACCAGCATAATTCCATCTTGTCGGTCAAGTTCCGGCACTCGTGCAGTTTGAATGTGCTCGAAATATATTTGAACCTAAACGGCTCGTTTTTTCGTATGCTTTTCACAACGGACAGAATTGCGGAATAAATCAACAGATTTGTGTAAACATCTTGGTAATATTAACAAAAAATCTGTTCAATTTCTTTGTTAATAAGCAGTAGCACTAGAGATATAGTAAACTATAAGTTTTATTGGCTTATTTGTTAATTCAACGTTCACCGCTGTTCAGCATCGACACAATATCCTGTACAGTTTGGAACTAATTTCACCGCATTTTTGGGGGATATTACAGCAAGGAGCGTTTTCCTTACGCACTACGCCTACAATTTAAGCAAAATAAAACTATCAATAGTTACCGTGTTGTGTAACAGCAACAGCCCAGCCGCGGGGCGCCCAATAAGCCCGTCCTAAGTTCCGTACTGCTCTCCTCGTGGTAAATCGCTTAGTTCAAGTATAAAATGAACAAACTTAACGAATCACTGGTAGTGTCTCTTTAGTTACCTCGGTCTCATTTAGCTAGTAAACTGGTTTTTTGTGTAACATCTCCTCGCCACTACGCTTAGTACAGCAGGTTTTTTTTTCGCTACAGTTTATGGGGTTTTCGTGATTTTCGGTCTTTTTGCTTCTCACTTGCCACCAGCAGCAGCTGGTAGCAGCATGTGAATTATTTCTACTTATAGTACACCTCAAACAACCTTCTTCTGCTTCACTCAACTAGCTCTTCACAATCTCTTTACAACTCAACGTTTTGCACCCTCGCAAAGGGCCATACTTTCGCCATATCGATCGTTTGTTCAAACCAAATAATTAACTATGATCACTTAAATATAATATCGTTCACATTAACCCTTTCTTCAATAGTACTTAGCTTTAATATTCTCTCTACCGCGCCATGCAACTGGCCTACATACCTCTTCCTTAGAACTAACAATGAACATATTTATTACACATTTACGTTACTTTGGTGGTACATACAGCTCTGTTCTTATTTTCTCCTTTGGTATTTTCGCTTTTCTTCGACTTTTGGATACAGTTTAGCTTTGGTTCGTCTGCATTTCGTTAGAAAACTTAGAGCATGGCCCATTTCATGCGAGGGGAACAAAAAGTGCGCAAGCCCCGTTTTGTTTTGTACACGTTTGTGTCGAATTCATAAATCCCATTGCTTTCGTGGTTCGGACAACCACACACGGGGGGCTCAACATTTACTTAACCCAAAAACCACACCCGAAAGTGTTTCTGTAGAGCTCGACTTCACCACTGTAGGACACACTAGAGGTTTGTTTCAACATTGTGTACCATAAAAATAAAAATATCATGAGAAATAAATAGGCTTTCGCCTGCGCGTCACCGATGCTTTGTTAAAATTATATAATTTCCTATTTACTGCGAACAAGCATCCTCTTATAAACGATCCAGGATTGTTGTTCGTAGCGCCTCGAAGGCTGTGCGCTTCCACGTAACAAGAAGGTTGCAGGACTAGCAGTGTTCGATAGTTGTGCGTTTTTAATAGAATAGAAAAAAGGGCTAAAAACACACAAACGGTTAGTGAAATATTTGGCTCAACATTTCTATAGGCCTATTGATTGGTTGTTTGCAGAAGAAAGTCTTTCTGTGTTAACATAAAGATCCCACACATCGCATACAAATAAATGTACCCCACCATTTCGAGTGGTTTCGACACAATCGCTATTAAATATTCAGCATAATAAAATTGTATATAAAAACATGCCAATGCCGTTGATTGGTCATGTACAAAATAGGTGCTAAATTCCTCCTCAAAAAGATCAACGGCCACAAGACGTTAAAAGACAAACTATGTGTAGAAATCTGACAAAACAAAGTTTCAAAACTAGCCGTTAAAAATTGTAAAGTAAAACTATTCCAGCTGCAGTTATGATAAATACGTTTAAGAATAAAAAAAAAACTATTCAGTTCAATCATTATACGAAGCTTTCTGACTTGAATCGTGATCGCTCGAAGAGGGGTCTAATATCATGAAGCAAACAACTCACCGGTATGAATATGAAGCGAATAAGGCAAAAGAGCCAGAGCCCAGAACTCTTACCATACTTCGCCTTCGGTGCCTCAGTCACTGACGGAGTTGCTTTGCCGAGCGAGTGGCGTGACGGTCGAATTATGGCGCGTCTTGCGTGAACCCTCGCAATCCAGCTCCGAAGATGGCGTGGTTGAATTGCTTAGGGCCACCGTTTTGTTGAAATCGATCGTCGCATACCCGAGCGAAGCCTTTTTGGGACTTTCCGGTGGCAGCAACCCGACACCGGTGCCCACCGTTCCACAGAGCACGGTTCCTCCACCTGTGCACGCACCCGCAACGCCTCCGAGCAAGCCGGTGGGTCGTTCGCAGTTTCCCGGACTAATTGCTGCCGGGAGCGTAACCCCGGCCGTTGTCACATTGTTCAAGTTAATAGCTGTGTTGCTGTTGTTGTTGTTATTGTTGCTATTAGGGATACCATTTCCGTTGGGGACGTTGCCATTGAGAGATACACCCGGTACGGAACCGGTCGGTGAGAGGACACCGGACATCTGTGCCCTGTCGCTGATACTGTGCGACGAGGTTGACTGATCCAGATCGAGCACGATATAGTTGACCTTCCGGTTAACGGTAGTCGTCGGTGTACCCGGTTCCGAATGATCGGCCACTGGCAGCTCGACGTTGCTGAAAATGTCGGGCTTCGAGCAGCGTCCCCGCAGCAAGCACGCCTTCAGCTCCGCGGGTTCCAGGTTTTCGTAGAATCGATTTGGATCGGATGGAAAGCCTGTGCCGACTGGTTGGGCGCTACTGTTGTGCCGAGCATGAAACTGAGCGAAAATATTACCGGCACCGTTGCCACTCACTACTACCATGCCACCGGCCATTCCGGCAGGACCGGTCGACGTTGGTGTGCGCACGTTCTGGTACTGACCCTCATCGAACGAACCCGTACTGTGAGTGTGATTGTTGTTGTTGAAGTTCGAAATTGAAATCAGACTAGAGTTGCTTTTACTGGTGAATGTGGCCGGTTTTTTCGCGTTTCCACAGGGAGCGCCGTCCAAGCAGGTGGTCGCACTTATATTTACATTCATGTACATCCGACTTGAGTCCAGCCCATCCGGCGTGGAAGGCGGAAGATCAGCACAGTCTGCCGCAGCGGCCGTTGCAGATGCTGCAGCATTCGGATCGCTAAGCACTACGCTGCCCGTCCCTATCGCAACCGGAGCTAGTTCTTGCGGTGGAACATCCATCGAGTTGCGTACCAGAAGCGCACCAGACCCCGGCAAACCCATTGCAGTCGCCACTAAGGGAAGGACGATCTGATGGTTGGCGTGGTGTACGTGATGATGGTGCATGGCCATGGCCGATGTGTCTTTCATCGGAAACTCCTGGTACAGGTTACTGACGCCCTGATGCACGCTACCGCTCGTGTGTGACGTAGGCAAAGGGTTGAGCGTGGTCACTTCCAAAATGTTGGTCATGCTGTTCGGGGACCCGGGCGAGGTTATGTCAGGACTGATCGGTCCACTGCTGACCGAGCTAAGCCGAAGGCCCTGCTGGAACCGCGTCGTTATCGTTTGTGGTTGGATCGAGCCGACAGTTGCCCCGGTTCGGTTCGGCGTAGGTTCTAGGTAGTTTCCTTCCATCATAGCCAGCGTGTCCGTGCTGCGGCTTTGGTTAGAGTTCGAGTGAATCGTACCGTTCGGACTGAGGGACTGGCTAGTGGCCATTCCGGTGCGATTCATCACGAACGTACACTGCATCTGTTGCCCTCCGGCTGATTGTCCCTGACCGCCACTGTTCCGGGTCGCGGTATTGTTCTGTGAGACACTGCGCGCCGCCACCGATGGTCCATTGGAAGCGAGCGGCATCGGATAAGGATCGTTGGGGTTCACGTTTTCGTCACTGTAGATGCGCCCCTGCACGGTGTAGAAGAGGGCTTCGGCTCGGCGGCACCGAAATGCGTAGATACCTTCGCCAGTGGCGCACCGTCGGCCCGCCTCGAAGCTAAACTGGTCCACGTTAAAGCCGTAACGTCGTAGACATTTGAGCGGCCACATCGTCGGTTCCTTACCCTTCCGGTACAGTGTGAGCTCGGTTCGCGATACCTCCAGTTGGCCGCTCCACCGTTCCGTGCCATCATCGTCCAGGTTGATCACATGGAAAATGTTAGAATGTGCATCGTTGATGTCTTTCTTAGAATTTATACAGCCCATGATGATGTCCCCGCTGGTCGCTATCACGTTTGCACTGAACGGTACCGAACAAGTCTGCAATAGGACAAGAAGAGAGAAAAGATCGGATTGAAACTCGGCCGATTAAGATACGAAACTCCACGAACGAACCGTTGGAGAGTCCAGCAAAAGATAGAAAGGAAAAGTTGGCGCTCGGCTTAGTAGGCGCTGCCGGTTGTCCTCATCGTGGAGTCAGCTGATGCCCGCGGTTGCACTTTATGGGCCGATGCCGGTTTTATGAAGTCTCGTTATCATTACTAGCCCTGCTTTTGGATGTGATTGGCGAGACACGCAACCAGCGGCGGCGTACGGATACAAAATTCCTAACAAATTGCACTAAACAGCGACGGACACACACGCGCACGGATGCGATTTTCCACGGACGACGGGAAACGCACTCTGGAAGACATTGACATTGTAGCGTTGTGGTTTTCTTCCCAACAATTCGCCTCGAAGTGATAGCTCTCAAACACTACAGTTAGGTGAATAGACACGCGAAAACAGAATACGTTCTGCTGGGCAGGATACGAGCACCAAACAAAGGTTTGCAAAAATGTGTAGGGCTGCAACTTCTTTCCTTGTTGTTTCGCTTTGTATTTCGGTGCTATCTTTTGGCGAGAATATTTTTTAGTACAGCTGCGCTTAGTACTAATTTTACGGGCTGGCAGCAGTCTGTCATTCCATTTTACTGTTGCTTGAATGGAAAGGGCTAGCAAAAAATTTGTTTGCACCCTTCTGATGGAGAGTGAAATCATCGTCCAACATATTTAATCTATAAGGAACAGATCTTTATGCATCGTAGCTAAAATCAAAACACATATTTGTCTGGTTCTACGCGTTGAGTTTTATGAATAAACATGGAGTAAGAAGGTAAAAGAGTGCTTCACACTCCCGCGAAGCATCGAAGGGTTAAGCGGTCATTTTTGGAAGGATTATTGGGAGTTGTACTAAATCGGAATGGGAACGAAAACAAAGAAAGAGAGAGAACGAACGAATGAAACGTTAGTCAAAGAGAGTACGAAACTGGCTTTGGAAGATTTGTTTTGAAAACGCGATAGGAAGTGAACAAAGTGTCGTAGGAAGCGAAGGGAAAAAGAAAAGAAACAATAAAAAAACCATAGTGTCACCATCACCGAAAAAGACAAAAAACTAACAACAACTCTGCAGCCCGTTCCGGTGGAAAATCGATCGGTTGTCCGCGAGTATTTTTCCGTGTGTCGTTGCGGGTGCTGGACGGTGATTACATGATACAAACTTGGTTCGATAACCACCAACCACCAGCCGAAAAACGAAAACGAATGTAGAGCAAGCCATGGAGCGAGTGGAACTACTGAACGGCCCATCGGAAAAGCGCATCTCGCGGTCTCGGGTTCTCGAGGAGGATAGCGACGATCAGCACGACTCACAACCGTCGACGGATTCCGGGTCGGGTTCCGAGCAGGTTACAGCGACTCCGAGTGGACACGGAATGTCCCAGCCATTATTGCCTCAAGTCGGAAACGCTCATCGTCAGGAAAAGTGCACCGATGGCGGGTTTATGGTCGAATCAGTGAACTTGACGCGGAATGATGACCAGACCATGGAGAATGCCGAAGAAAAGCTTCGCAACGGCGCCTCTTCACCCGGAGCGAATGGAAAAAATGTGGCCCTAGTGCAACCCAACAACCACCGAAGATCGGATGAACCGACGGAGTTGAGCTTCGAGAAGTGTAAACCATCTGTCCCTGGCCGAGCGCGTAACCTTCGAGAACCGAGTATTTACTATTTTTCTCGTTTTAGTTCCGGAAAATCATGAGGAAAAACTGAAACGAATAAAAATCGAAAACGCCCTCGACGACCCGAAGACGCCACCCGAGACATGGAAACAGTTCGCCAAGTCCGAGTATGGGCTTATTAACGGTAGGTGAAATCCGCCTCCCACCGGACGGGATTGTGCGTGATGGCTTGAAGTAGTCACAACAGTGCGAATAGTTCCCGCGAGCCCCCCAAGGTCGTGGACTGTAAAAGACGTGTTTGTGAAAGTTTTCGTTCCGACGAAGCGCTCGACAGTGGCTTACGCGATGCATTTGCGCTTCGGTGAAGCGAAACGCAGTTGAAGCTCGATTTCAAATACATCTCACATGCGCTGTTTTTCCACAAACTATTGAAAGTGACGAGAATGGGTGGGGACCGCCCTAGGGCATGCTGGGCAATGCGTGGCAAAGGGAATCAACAATCGATTAATTTGTGAAGTTGTACTTTATCTATTGACTTGAACGAATCGAGGCTCTAATTGAGGCCAGAGATTAGCTGTCGCCATGACACGCCATAGAATATGACTAACATTCGGCAGTGTTGTTAAGATTATGCATTTTGGCTTATTCACTCGTTTTGATCGATTCCTTTGCAGATGACTTGCGGCGCAAGGTTTGGCCCCTCCTTGTCGGGGTTGATCCGCAACAGGTAGATCCGGCCCCGTCGCTCGAGCAGTTGAACAACCACCCAGAATACCACCAGGTGGTGCTGGACGTCAACCGTTCGCTGAAGCGTTTCCCGCCGGGTATCCCGTACGAACAGCGTGTCGCCCTTCAGGACCAACTTACCGTGCTGATTTTGCGTGTCATCATCAAGTACCCACATCTGAAGTATTACCAGGTGGGAACCGAAGCAAAGGGTGTTATGCCTGACTCAAAAGTAACTTATTGATCCTGCTCCTTAGGGATACCACGATGTAGCGATCACGTTTCTGTTGGTCGTGGGCGAAGAGGTTGCATTTCACGTGATGGAGATCCTTTCCACCAACCATCTGGTCGAGTGCATGCAGGAAACAATGGAGCCGACTCAACGAAGGCTGATGTTCATCTATCCGTTGATACGGCACGAGAATGCAGCTCTCTGCAGCTACCTGGAGAGGTAAAACAGTCTCTGCCGTCTGCGGAATGTGTTTCCATTGGTTTCATCTTGTGACGTATCTTGTTCGATGTTTCGATTCAGATCAACGGTAGGAACACTGTTTGCACTGCCGTGGTACCTGACCTGGTTTGGCCACAGTCTAAACTCGTACCGGTCCGTGGTACGGCTCTATGACTACTTTCTGGCATCCGACTTTCTGCTGCCCATCTACGTTACCTCCGCGATTGTCATCTACCGGCAGAACGAGATTTTCCAGGAGGACTGTGACATGGCCTCGCTACACTGTCTGCTATCACAGGTACGTTTGAGCGGAAATGTTGAAATCGTACGCAAACGGAATCCATACTGTTTTAATTTTTGCTCTCCCAGCTACCTGAGGACCTTCCCTTCGAATATTTGCTGAAAAGTGCAGAAACTCTCTATCGAAAGTACCCTCCGCGGGTGATCGAAAAGGACGTTGAAACTATGATCGCCAATGAGTAAGAATGCCTCTTGAACCTCTCCTTAGACGACCACTGAAAGGAGAACTTATCTGAATTGTTCTTTTTTGCCACAAACAGAAAACAACAACGGCTCGCCGAAGAGCGGGAACGCGAGTATCGCCGGCTGTACGGTAAAAAGCCTCCGCCGCCGATTCCGGCATCTATCATTGGACGGTTTCTGCCCCACCTGCAGCTATCCCGTCGTTCGGTGTTCGTCACGACCGCGTTCTCTATTCTGGTCGGGTTCTGTGCTTACTACTACCGGGCACACTATATGCCGCTGGCGGCGATCAGATGAGTGGAGCTGTTCCGGCGGCTCCCGTCGTCGTTTGTTGTCAGTGCCCCTGCTAACCCACTGGCCGGGTTTGGCCGGTGGGCGGCTAGTGCAAGCGGACCACAAGTGCAGTGAAGCCGGCGGACTACGGTGTGGGTTGCACTCTATCCGAGGGATTTGTGATTATTCGTTGTTGTCGTCCCCTACCACGTTCTCGCACGCTTTCCGCTATCAACAAGGCCGCGCGCCATTGTACGTTCCAGTCATTGGGTTTGGTTTCGCTTTCGGACATCGATTTCCCATTCATCTCTCCCTTTGTATTTTGTGTACATACGTTCACTAGAAAGTTCTTCTCTTAAATGCTATCATTGCTGTGGGCGTATCACGTGAGGAAGAAATGTAAGCTTTTTGCTTCCAACACTTCAAATTATTAACTCGACTTCAGTTGCATGATAGTATTCCGTTTTTTGTTATCCATTTTTTATCGATATACTTTTAAGAATAAAATGTAGTTTAAATGCTTCAAATAACATTGAAATAAGCATGGTACGACGGAAAGAAACGTAATGAAATGTATATTTGAAGACCCCCCGGATCACGTTCCATCGTTTAGCCTTGTTGGCAACCCTGTACCGGTTGTCAAAACAATATTTGTTTACAATGTTCAGTAATTTTGCGCCTACTGAGCTAAAAGCCGGAAGAATATATTTGGTGCGTAAATATGGTTGCTTGATTGGTTTCAGCTGCGTTTTATTTCGGTGTTACCTCGTCAAAATAGGCACTGTGTTTCTGTCCCACTGTTTACGGCGTGTGCGTGAATTTAGTGAAAACTATCAAAGCACCCGGCGACGAGTCAGTGTCGACGGAAAAACGGGATCGTTCCATAAGGTTGGTTTTAAATGTTTATTTCTCTGATTGCACTTTTTCCCTCTTTTGTTTCACATTATTTACAGTTCAATACAATATGCCTTAACCTATACAGTTCGTTTGCGAATGGTGGATAATGAATTGCAATTGCATCGCACAGCGGTACACGCTTCGATTTTGACTGTTGCAGTGCTTTTTCTTTAAGGTGATATTGTAGAGATTATGGACACTGGATGAGCCTGCTTTGATGTGCAGGTTAAGGTGCCATGCTGGGGAAACCAAAATCAAAATCGTGAGAGGGTGCAGTTTGACAAAGGTTCACGCTTCCTCGGGAAAGGTCTATTCCTACCCTCCTATTACCGGTAAATCGAATACAATGCTGATGCAGACCGGTGGCGAATCATCATGTACTGCCACAGGACGAGCCAAAAGACACAGATATAGACAAATAATAATAAAAATACAACGATAATTATCTAACATCTCACTCGATCCTCCGGCTGCGCCTGGTCGAGAACGCAAGCGGATCCCTACTCTAATTTCCATTGCCGCTGCATGAACGGCATCGTTCTCTAGCAGCTAAAGTAGATAAATATGCGCTATTAAAGTAGAATACGGTACTGTTCAGTGTAGAAAGTAGTGTGAAGCGGGACGTTTGTCTCAAAACCTGATGGCGTAGTCCGTGAAAGCAAGACGTGAACAGGTGCCCCAGTTGGTGAACTCGGCTTTGTCGATTTTGGAACCCGGCGAACCCGTTTTCGACAGCCATTCGACCCTGAAAGAATGTCCAAAGAAATGATTAACATGCTATCCAACATTTGCACTTATGACTACGACTAATTCTCAATGGTTATTGATTTCCTGAACTTGTTCTTCTCAAAATAAAGATTTCTTGTCCTACCGGTCGTAAACAGTTTGCAAGCAAAAAGTGGAACGCATTTGCCCGTTCTTACAGCACGCCGTTCTCGGCCACTCCGTTGCCCCACATTATAATTCGTTCAGCCGACCTTACTTTTGCTTTCACGATCACGATCATATGATTCGAGTAATCCGAACAACGGAATACATCGCTTCACGGTCGGCGCACTGCAAACAAGGCTACTGATTTATTGGGCAATATCCCGAGAACGGTGCTGGTTTTCGAAAGCAAAGGATCTGCCAATTTTGCAACGCTGCGTAGCGTGTACCGCGGGCGCCACAAAATATTTCGGCAGTCTACGAAAGTTCCCACCGCTCACGGCGGACTTAGATCTCGTCTGCAACCGGCAAGTGTCAGTGGACGTTAACGCGGTTAGCGGCCTGCCGACTGGCGTCGGCTGCAGACAAATCGAGGGCCACTTGAAATGTGGCCAAAAAGTGCCACTTGAAGTGTGGCCGCCCGAACGTGAACGTCAAGTGTGCCCCGTAGTATTATGATCGGCTATTTTTAGCAAAAAAACACAGCAAACTGGCCCCTGTGCCGCTTCTTCCTAGCGCAGCGAAACGGCAGTAAGGATCCCGCGAAGTGGGACAACTTTGACGCCGGTGGACATATTTCACGACTAACCCACTGTCTCCTGTTCTTCGTCCCGTTGACCCTGGTGGTGGCCGGCGAGCCAATACGAGTTCCGGCACATTCGCCAAGGTGGCTATCCTAGTCAATGAAGCATTTAGCCTTCACCTAGTTGTGTCCTATCCCTAGCCAGCAACCTCGAAACATGGTGTTGTACTTCAATTTTCTCTGCTTTCTGTTTGTTTTTTGCTGGCGTAATTTTTTGCCTCGTTAACCATTGTTTGGATCATAAGACACCGATCGCCAGTAGCGAATACTTACATTTTGCCGACATCACCCTTGGCGCCTTGCATTTTGCCCATGATGGTGCCCTGCTTTGAGTTTTTCACCCATCCTTTGATGCTCAGCGCCAGGCAGTTGTCGCGGCAGTGCTTGGTGAAGCCACATCCTGGGTTGGGGAGAAAGAGAACGAAAAGGCACAACATGATAAGGCAAAGGTTGATGATTGATTTATGCACGGGCCCCCCTGTTGTGCTCTGAAGGGACCGCGAGTGAAATGATAACCGATACGGGTTCTGATGGCGTTTCGATGACCATGGCACCGTGGGGAGCGGAACCACAGGAAAGCCATGAATTGGACACGGAATGACACGTGCATCGCGATACGCGGATGCAGAGTACGTCCCGGGTGGGCCCTTCAAAGACGGAACTGCGCTGCACGAGACGTCGTCGTCGAGCGGGGTTCGCCTGATGAGATGGCCATAAATAACGCGCAGGGCACAATGCGGCGTCCAAACACAATTAAGTAATAGCATACAAATGAGATAAGCCGACGAAGCGGATCGGTCGTGCACTAACTGAAGGCTTCGCGAGGGACGGACCAGCAACGGTGCGGGGCGTATCTTGGTCGTTGCTAAAAATATGCAACCAGCACGAGTTTCTGGTACGTTCGATATCTTCACGATGGTTCTAGGCGCACACCGGGGGCCAGCGACAGAAAGAGCCCGTGAGTGAGTGAGAGGATTCGCTTGTGCGGCACGCTTCTCATCGTTGAAATCGTTCGATTCGATCGACGGGCTCGGTTCGCCCGGCGCGGTTTGATCTTCAAACATTCGAGAAGCGGGAAGGTTTCCTTCTACCATTTCTATCAGTATTAAATTGTACTTTCTTGTTTATGCACTTTCGCATTGGAATTGGTGCGATGGAGACGCTTGAAGTAATGCGGCGTAACCACGAGCAAACTGCGTAGAATTAGACCTGTCAATACAAAATTAGGCCTTTTAAAAATATTATTGGTTTTGGCCGAAAAACATCAAAAATAGAGGAAAACCAATCCGTCGGCTGTCAATCGTTTTCGCTTTGACGTGCGGTCGAAGCGGACCAATCGAACGGCGTAGTAAAAATGAACGCTCTCGGGCGGCTAGTGTACGGTTTGACCGATAGGAGAGTAAAAGTAAACAGCTGACCGAAATAGAGCGGTCAGATATTATTAGCCGGCAGTAGCATCGTGTTTTGCCAGTTAGCACTTAGTTTGCCATCATCGAGCGGACTAGTTGTGACAAACTTTCGATTTTCTTCTGGTGCCTTCTGTGGCTGTTGGTGTAATGTTTTATGATTGGAATGTTGCCGTGCCCGTTTCAAGCACGCCAATCTTTTTATAGTGCTGAATCGGGCGGCTAATTGACCAAGTGACGTAGCGAGACAAGCGTTTGTTTTAGACGATAAGAAACAAAAACCTCTCGACAGAGAACGATGAGGAAAAGAGTGAAAAGGGATCGGATTTACATCAATAAATTACCGACTACCGGCTATGATGGAACCCACAGTAATTTATTTGACCCACGGTACGCAATCATCCGGCTCGATTCTGATCGATGGAAATTGGCTCTCAGCGAGAATGATTAAATAGAACCGAGACCACCCATTTTTAAGTTGAACCTGATGTGCGTTTGATGGCACGGAATGCAATGAATCTTTCACTCCTAAAACGCACCTTGCACCTGGCCAAAGATTTCGAAATCGCACTGCACCAGCACATGATCCTGCAGATCCTGCACACCCATGATGGTCGATCGGTGTTGTTTCTTGTTTGCTCACGACACTGAAAACTCGGATCGATTGCTGCCTTCTTCAAATCGGCACGTTCGCCTCACACGCTCCGGAGTATATGGCAAAAGTTCTACAGGCTTCGGTTTGGTCTCCTTAACACTGTTGGCAAGGTCAGCCCTAGGCACTTGATCAGGCACTTTGGTTGTTCCGACTTTGGTTTCCGTTCCGTTGGCCAACTAATCGTCAACTGGCGGCTGTTGCGCCCACGGATAGCTCATTTAGATCGGTACGGATGACTTCGTGACCGATCGAGAGGAAGTGAAAAGGTGCGGTGGAATTTCGGTTACGGGCTTCGGGCCATCCACCAGACGGTTGGTTTGGTTTTTCGTTAATCCGATCGCCCGTAGCTCGGTGCTGCGATTGCGCAGATTGCGCTTCCCCCGAAGAACTCTGTAGATTACCAATCGGGTAGACCAGCGATCGTGTTCGGCGTCCGGTCTGAAAATATCCTCGTTCCTTGCGAACGTCACGGTCGGTTTGAAGCATTGGGTTACTGTTTGTGTTTCATTTAAACTGAACGGCGACGACGATCCGATTGTTTCGGATTTATCAGAACGCGCAGCTTGTAGTGGCACTTAAGGGACCAATTTTATGCCTCTTCTTCGGTGTCCCACAGCCGCTGGTACGCAACGCTACGGTCGGTGAGGTGAACCGAGCCATTGGAATGCTTGGTGTTGTACACAGCTTTTTTGTGACATGGTTTTTGCAATTTTTTTAAACACGATTTTTTCCCAGGTTGCTTTACCAACATTGTATTGGCTTCTTAGAGAAAAGGGTTTCGAAAACTACTCTTGTATTGTTTGTTTTCGAATGGGCAATGACCCGCAATAAAGTGCGTCTTTATTAGCGGTCATTATACTTGTATTAATTACACTAAATAACAAATGATAAAGTTAACCTAATGGAGGTGCCTGGTTCCCTACACTAATCTACGGCGAGCGATGGAGGCGCATGGTTATCGTTGTATCGTTCGATTGGTTTAATGAAACAGCTATCGCAACAGAATATCAAATACCATGAAGCCCCAATCGTGGGCACCATTAAAATGATCAAGTGGATGATTTAGTCCGGTTGGGCAATAAATTGGGTAACACTTGAACCAATGGTTAGTTTAAAATGCGCATTACATTGGCGTCCGTTTACGACTGATACCGATCACGCTTTACGAGTTTCGGCCACCAAATACAAGCCCCAAGTACAATATGATTGGTTGTGGCGGCAAAATGTACGCTTCATCTATCCGTCTCGTTTGTTTGGACTTGAGCTGAACGAGGTTTATCGTGTTTCGGCGCGCACGCAACACGCCAAACGATGGGGAATTCCCGGTAACCAAGATGGTGTCGGGTTGAATACGAAATGGGGTTCTCGTTTTTCCCGATGCCACACACCGATGCCCGATGTTGTGTGTAAACAAACGCAACAATAACCCCACAAGAAGAACAACATCTTAAGCTTCGTTCGAAACTGTGACAATCGCATAATTTGGTGATTTTTTTGCTCCCTTCGTACGTGCCTCTCCGCGGGTTGGTGTGCGATCAAGTGTCTGATGTATTCCTGCAGTGTTGTGGTACTACGCACTGCTTGTTAGCTTATAATTTGGCGCTCAAAGTGTGGGTTAGCGACGTTGGCCTGGGTTTGAAACAGGCACTGTAGTGCACTTGAAGTTCAACGCACGGAACAAATGTCTTGGCGCGCGATGCCGTCGCGTCGGTTCACTGTACACGTTAGCCTTCGCCGGGATGGTATTTTCAAATTCTAGTGCGCCACATCCGAGAGGTATTGTTGGTGAACAAACGGACATTTTTCCTTCGAAAGGTACGTGTGTGTGGTCGGTTGTTCAGTAAGCTGGCAAGGAAATGTGTTCCTCTCGAAACGAGTACAGTGTGCGGCGCTCGTTGGCGTGACCTGGTACAATAATTTTAATAGAAAGATTAATGGAGCCTCGCGTTTAAAATTATCTGGCCCACGTTTGCCCTTGACCTTGAACCCGTTCTCATCGGGCGGGTGGTCTAGAAGTTTGGAACTCAGCCAACCGGCGGTCAGGCTTTCGTGCTCCGGCGCCTGAAACAATGTTGAACACCGCTGAATGGGCGCTTCGTTTTCGGCAGTCACCCCACCAGTGCGGCATTTCATTAACGTTTCTGTTGCTTCCGCAACAAGGCATACTCGGTTCGCGGTGCCAAAAGGAAAACAAGTCTGTCTGACTTCCTTTGCACAGCCATGTTTCCCACCGGAAGTGGCTTCAGCACTGGTGGGGAAGCAAATGGCGGTGGATACTTTGATGGGTTCTTTATTAACTTTAATAACGGTGAGGTGCTTAATAAAATCACTTTCATTACAGTTGCTTTTTCCATTCATTGGCACGTTAAGTCAATCTGTCGACACACTGAAATCCATTAATACGGTCATCAGCACTCCTGAGACGCTGATCTTGACGCTCGCGGGGCTACTGCTAAGTGCGATCGTTATATTTATGCGCCCGATGACGGCGAATGACGGCGTCCGCTTTCGGCCCTAGCACTAGATTATTAGCATAATTGCATCTGATTAGTCGCCGAAGCCGGTCGGCGTCGCGTCTCGCGATCGTTAGTACATTGTGCTCCGCGGAATAAGGCTTGGTTATTAGTTCGAAAAAAAAGCAACAATAATCCTAATGCAAAATGGTCGGTATGTCAGTAATCGCGGCTGCGTTCTGTTCCAGTTATCTGTGGTTTCCCTGGAATTCCCTTTAGAGCGAGCTTAAGTGTAAGAGTTTTTTCGTGACATGGAACGCATTTTTGTGTAATATCAACGAAATAAAGCGTAGAAATAACCGCGCAACAGTTGAATATGTTCGATTATGATTAAATGGTAAACAAACTTACAACTTGATCAGGGGTAAACACGCGATCGAGCCTGCGTGTTCGATTGCGACACATTTGCGGCAACACTATAAATAGCCGCACGGCATCTCGCTTGTGACATTGCGTGGCGGTTGCGATTCGGCTTATAAAATCCGTAAGCCTTACCTTCGGGCCCAGTTCCACCATCAATTGAGCGTGTTGGCTGCTGGCGGGCGGGAGTGGATCCTCATTAAATAAAACAGCATTACGCGACGAAACAAAACAGACTTTTCCGCCGAGAGGGCCCGGGTCGTAATGAAAATTAGTTCCGCTGAATGAGTTAATTCCGTGGCCGCTGTTTTTTTTCCTTTTTCATTTCGCTTGGTCCTAGGGCTAGGGAACGCTGTAGGACCGCCTACCGGTTGGCCTCTCCTACTGGTTATGGAGAATTTTTATTTCCCAATTCCGGTTTCGTGCCGATACAGGCCGCAGCGCGGCCGCAGCAGGAGTGCTTGGCATGGCACGGGTGGGGAACGGCGGGCGGGCGGGGGCTTGGGCCTGCTCATGGTCAGTTTAAATTACAGGAATGCTCGTTTGAAATGTACCACGGAGGCCCACGGAGAGCCGGTCCCGGATGCTGCTAATCCTGGTTTTCTACACTCTCCGTCCCGGTGTGTGGCCTACGTACGCGGCCGTCAATTTATCAATGAGTGGCCTGTCAGCATGTTGCCAATAAGTGATCCGGCCACCGGTCGGCAGTCGGCCACGTCCGAAACTTTACCAAACCCTAATGGGGCCTCCATTTTGCCCATGACCGGCGTGGTCGGCGGTACAAATCGGTCCTAATTGTGCGACATTGACATCGGGCGTTGGCGTGTTCGGCTTACGGTGGCCGGCCTGACGGCGACGGCGATGGAAAGACGGAAACATTAAACGTGCATCGCTACGATGCTCACACGATGCGCTGCGCGCGTAGCAAGGTCAAGAATACTGAGTCAAGTCTTTCATAAGCGGGACAGTAAAGCGAAGGATACGATCTACATATCTGACGCAGTGCATGATGATTTGCCTAATCACTGGTGTGACGTTTGGGACCGCGACGTCAACCCGTGACCAGCGCTAACCGCGGCTGACTCCGAAATGTTTGCATTTCTTTATCAGCAGACCATTTGTTCGTGGACCATGATTATGAATTCGGCCCATTAATTAAATTCGAATCACATCTTTACGACTTCTTGGCGGTTGACCAATTTATTTGCCGAATCATGTGATCGCCATGAGTCATTGGGATTCGGACACACACATAGCCTTACGTAGTCGGTCTATGAGGCCTACATGATTGAGAAAATTAAAACCAAAAATCCGGTGACGCTTTCGTTGTCCATTGTATTTACAAACAGAAACAGTTATAAATAAGAGTTTGAGGCTCTGGATTAGCTGCTTTTAGCGGGGTTCGTTTCCACGTGGTCTAGTTGATTCACTTATTGTCTACAAGATCTCGCGTCTCGCGCGTAAATACATATATGTATATATCTATATATACTACAGTAGGGTTTCGACGTAGAGGGTATGCTTCTTAAAACGCTACGAAATTACACCGATAATTAATACACCTAACGGTCAGTTGGCACGACTACGCTCTAGCTTCATGCTGGTATACTGATGGGTTTCGCAGCGGGTTGACTTCTTATTCGCCTGCCTCGAGGGCTTCGAAGAGGGCCGCGTTGGTGGGGCGCTTCCGTGGTCCCGGCTCGCTTCTTTAAGAACAAAACTACGCTACTGGGAATGTCGTGCGTTCTGCGGCAATAGGCCAGCTATTGGTCTCAGTGCATTCAGGGCAGCCAGGCCAGGGTGGCTATTTGCTCGGCGGGTGACTGCTGTGATCGCTGCCGTTGCTCTTCGGATCGTCGATGATCGTTAGCGGCACGGTTTCCAGGTTGCGGATCACCTGATGGTTCTGATCGGCCGCATGGTGCGGGTGATGGTGATGGGGATTCGGTTGCTGCTGATGCTGGCCAACCGGCGGCGGCGGTGGCGATGGTTGGTGCGGTTTCTTTTCCTGCAACACTCCGCCGGTGCTGTTGAGGTCGGCCCGTTCGAGCGTATCGAGCAGACGGCGCTGCTTCTTGTTGCGCTCCTTTTGAAAGAACAACCGAATGTAGTAGACCGGAAACACGACGCACTGGCCGGCGGGTTCCTCGGCGTCGATGTAAACACCCCGCACCAGCACCGAGTTGGAGCAGTTCAGCAGAATCAGCAGAACCAGCGAGACGGCGTGCGTGATCCAGTTGCTCAATAACCGTTGATCTGTGAAGCGATCGAGAGATCGAGCGTGACGGAAGAGAAAAGACGGAACAGACTCAAGTTAGTTCATAGAGCCATCCTGGGAGGCTGGGAGGCTGGGCTACCTACCAGGCAGGAAGTAGGTGTCGAGGGCTTGCCAAACACCCCGCCACACGTTGATCGTGCCGATAAAGCTGAAGAACAGGAACAGATCCGCGACCACGACGCGCCAGAAGCCGGTCAGCCGATCGCAGGTCCACCGCATCAGCGGTTGCAGCGAGAAGGTCACCCCGGTCACACCGTATCCGATGATCTGCAAAACGGAGGCATCGGGTTATACGCGTTCTCTCTCGGCAGAGATCTTTGGCCCCGCGCGAAAGGTGCCTGATTGAATTATAGCGCCCGCGCCTAGCTTTTATTGGCTTCCCTTTTGTCACTTCATTAGCGAGCTGCGCACTTTTTTCTGGGATATTCGGATGGAAACCTTTCGGTAGTGCGACCCTCAACTCACATTACGGGCTATCGCGCGGTGACCCGGGGCTGTTGTTCGTGATTGTGCTAACTAAATCAAGGAATTGGCCATTGTTGGCCAGCCTAACTTACCACCGATGCCCACGCCGATGCGCCGTGATCCTCCGGGAATAGTTTCAGGTCCAGCAGGACCCAGAGACCGCGCCAGACGAACACCACCAGGGATCCGATTACCAGCACGGAGAACATGCAGTCGAGCACGTACAGGCCGGGATCCTTGGAGCCCTACCGAGAAAGGGAACACATGAAGGGCAATGAAAGCGTTACCGCTACGAAAACAACTCGCTAGTCTGTTTAATATGTTTTAATAGCTCCAGTGAAGCAGTTCAAATTGTTAATGGTTAGATTAAATCCTTTTTTCTATTTTGTTTCAGCTTCCTCAAACAATTCGCTTCGTTTTGGTAAGTCTTTGTTAATAAGATCATGCCACTCATGCAATGTGTGCCACCCGGTGGAGCTTGATACTCCAATGTTGGTTCATGAAGGGGCCAGCTGCCTAACGTCGCGGTGGCCGATTCTCCCAATTCCGCCACGGCCTGTTATCATACCGGTAGAGTCTGGACTGGAGCGTGGCAAGCTTAAAAGCAAACGTGTTTGATAAGCTCCCGGTTTGTTTTTGTGGACACACCCTGTGTGTGTGGTTGGGATTGTCGGGGATTTCGATGCGAGTAAGTGGCGCCATTTGACAGAGACAAGTAAGAGAACAATACGAGTACGACTTACTAATATCCGTTGACATGCCTCGGTATGTCACAAAGTACAGTTCTATTTATAGCCCGCCGGTGAAAGGCACGTGTCTGTCGGTGACGGAAGATTAGCAGTGTGCCCTCCGATCTTCTAGACGGCAATTAGAGAAACTTCCTCGTTTGCGGAAACCGACACGAAGCACATGCGCGCGCGGCTTACAAGCTTAACGAGCTGTAATGTTCAGAGACACTACTAGCAGGTGATGGAATTACCCGTACCAGGAAGCTCGCCGGCTGCCGTCATATGACCGCGGGAGTGAGCGGCTGGGCTACTTTGTTGACACTTCCTAGTTTGCAACACCTCCGAGTACTCGTCAGTACTTTCGTTCCGTGCCGTGCGTGCTATGTTGGCGGCGTGCAATGAAGGGTTCTATGAGAAGGGTCGATCTTAGTAGGCAGTGGAAGATGTTATGCATATGAATCACATCCGTCTGTGAGTCGTCGTGCCGATGAGAAGATGAGAAGATTGCGAAGACGCAGTGCAGATAGAGAAACGGTGCGGTCATGCGAAGAAGTAGGGTCCATCGGGGATGCGGTTCCGGGCTATCGGGACCATGTCAGCTCAGTGCGCAGTCTCACCGTTAGCTTGAAGTAGGTCGGCACATCAAAGTACTCCTGTTGCGCGTCGTTCACGATCACGAACGGTGGGCCCATGACGTTGCGCGATCCTTTCAGGCACGCCAACAGAAACAGACACCCAAGCGTGATCAGCGCCACATACAGGACGTTGTGCGTGGTGTACAGGTCGATCAGCTGCCAGCCTCCACGCCACGCATTCACACACACCAACCCGTAGACGGCGGTGTAGAGCCGCGACCCGACGTAGAACGCTATTCGGTGCTTGTCGGCGTTCAGGTGCTGTCGGAGCGTGGCCTGGCAGAGGTTAAACAGGATGTGCCCCGCGACACCGATGGCGAGCGACACGATCAGGCTCGTGGTCAGGTCCGAGGGGTAGATGTAGTCGCCCATCAGGTTCCACGTACCGCGCCAGTAGCCTACCACGAGCGGGGCCACAATCAGCGAAGCGTACAGGTAGTCGATCAGTTGCAGGAGATGCTCGTGGTAGCTAGCCGTGCCCCCGCCGGGAGCACTCTCGGCCGGACTGGCTGCCGCACCACCGGCCAGCTTTCGGCCGACGAAACCATCCTCGATCCCGGCGATACTGCCTCGCATGATGTTGCTGTCGCCGCCGCCGCCGGGTGCTGGACTTTCTCAATTCACACGCACACGCACTGGGCTTGAGCTTTTCTCTAGGGTGGGCCAGTCCACACACGGCCACGCATGCGCACGCGGTCTCACGGGGCTCGTGTCGCCTCTGTCCCGACGCACCACCATTCACTTTTGCGAAGCCACGCGTCACGAACCTGTCTCTTCCGCATGTGAGCGATCCGGGCTCCGTGGACCACCGCGAGCAATGCCGAGAGTTCGTCTTTTAATGGGCGGATTGGCGCGCGGCGATCGTCAACTCATATCGCCGCGCCGCGTTACGATGGTGTTCTGGAGGAGCGACAAGTGTGTGGGAAATGTGTAATTATTTCCGTCTGAGCCCTCCGGCACACTGGGGACAAGTTTTTCGCAAACCAGTAGACGTCGGAGCGGTAGATTGTATGCACCGATTGTGTTTCGCTGACGGCGTCGCTGGCTCACTGTAATAAGAAGCGCCCCCCCCTGTTTGATGAACGATTTCTACTTGTTTGCTTCTGATGGCGCCGCGTGAGGCGAAAACATGGCGTCAAGGTATGTTCCGGAACCGATCGGTACCAGCTGTTGGTCCGGACCGGCCATTACCGCCGCTCCTGTTATAAATCATCAGCCAGTTGGTGGGTGATGCGTGACGTAGTGTGCTACTTCCCCAAAAATAGCAGTAAAACAAAGCAAAATGAGCGGACCAGAATGTCACTGATAAGGAGCCGTGGCCGGTGCCGTGACAGGTACGGAACGACCGGACTCCGGTCACAAGTGTTTACTTGACGCGGCGCTGGCGCTAAGCAACTGGTAAACAATGGTGCTTCGCTGTGAGCGAGATATCGTTGCTCAACGGGTCGGCTAATTGGCCCTACATCTCCGGAATGACCGGTTCGCGGCGAGGAACGGGCTCCTGGCCAGCTCGCACACACACGAGATCGAGATCCTGCTTGTGGTCTCCGAGCGGGCGGCATTTTAAGTAGGCTCTGAGCAGCCCTTTGTTTGACAACTCTTTTGGCTGCTCAGTAGCCGGTGGTTGGACCTTAGTGGCTGTTTCTGGTTCCGAAGAGATAGTACGAACGTAATATACGATCGCCAAGGTGGTAAAAATATCAAGAATCTGCACGACACACACCGCTTGCCTACCGTTGTGTCGTCTTAGGTCCACTATCTGACCGACATCTGGGCTCGGTTCTTGGTGACAACACACACTGTTGCCAATCAGAAAGCTGTGGCCTACTGTGCGGTGTGCGGCTCAGATAAGCAGCACACCACCCGGTAGCTCGATATTACGAGAAGAAAGGAACGCCGCCGTACGGTGCGCAATCGGGACAGCAGGGGCGGTTCACAACACTTTCAAGTAGCGCCCGACCGTATGGCCGCCTCTGTTACCCTGTGTGTCGATAGTGACGTCGATAGTCGAGCTTTATGACACAACCCCTGTGACCAGACATAAACTACCGTTCCTACGAGAGGCGCGTTGTTGTGAGTGGTGACATTAGCGGTGCAATGGAATCTCTGGCCCTCTTCGCTCGGAACACACACACCACACACACTGCACCGCCGCTGCAGTTCGGCTACACACGACGGTATCGAGTATCTGGTCACTTTGGCGTTCCGCGTCGGTGCGCGAACCCTTCCTGTGCGCGATAAACCTTTCTTCTCTCAGCTGGCTGCGCGCCCTACGACACACTGGATGGTTGGCTGGATTACGGCACACTTTTGCTCTCCTTACCGTGCGTAAAGTGCGACGAAAACGGATGACTCCAGCGCGACACGCCGCCACGTACCGGAACCGCACGCCTAGTTTTCGCAGCACCACACGCACCAACCACAACATCGGAATAAATCACTCGCAATGGACTCTCGGGCGGCGTGCGAGATCTAATGCGCCGGCAGTTTTAATATGATGGATAATCCAATTGAGACACGGGCGGCCACTTTTGGCCGCCAAACTTTGGCACCGGCACCTGCGTCCACATTAACTGGTTTCGGCGGAGGGTGTCACCGCGGTTCGGCCCGCCGTCCCGGCCTTTTCTTTCGTTTTAGCAACACCGATGCCGGAGAAACTTTGGTACTTTGAGAATCCTTCCGAATGGCAATCCTTCCGCAGTGCTTCCTGCAGCGGAACGGTACAGAGTCAGAGCACTAGCACCAGGAACAGCACCGCCAGCGACGGGACCACGACGACGGGTGTACGGGTAATCAGATTAGTCCGAATCACCCGAATCAGCCGCCAGATCGAGAATGAACTGTTATCATCCAAATTGTTCTAATCAGCGAATGGTCCCCGCCGCGTCCATTGCGGCTGCTCGAGGTTGACTGTCCGGCCGTGCGCGAACGAGTTCGGTACCAGGGGCCTCCTGCTGCTGTGGGCCACGGACGCGCGCCACCGAACGTCAGCGGCCGTTATGCGGTTATGCGGACGATCAGTCGGACCGGACCGGACCGGAGTAGCAGCATTACTCGGAGCGATCGTCCGCTCACAGGGCGTAGCTCGCTGAATCCCCCCGCTTGGCGCACATTAGCCCCGAGACAGCCCCGAGAGAGAGCCGTACGCGTAATCAGTGCGTGAGTGGAAGGGCGATCACCGATCGGATACTGCGACACCGGAGCGCACACCGTCACACATACCCACAGAGACACTAGATACAACTGCCAACTGTAGTCCAGCGAGGGTCCAGGTTACTCAGTGACGTGCCGCCACCCCGACTCGGTAGCTCTCGGTAGCTCTCGGTAGCGGTAAAGGTTGCGACGGATTTGCGTCCACGCAAAATAGTGGTGGTTTTTGCACTCCATCATCTCGTCCTCGGGGTCTTCCCGATCGGTGCACCTCCGGCTGATGGTGGTCGTGAATTGGGCCGATATAACCCCACGGATACATCGCACCGCGGAATGCTGAGTGACTCGACTTTGCACACCGTCACACAACAAAATGTCCAGTTTGTTGTTGCCCTTGCGCAACCGTAAGGTACTCCGTTTGCAAACGGCCGGCGGCCCCAACCGTTCTACCTAGCGCGTGCCGCTAACAGGACTTTAGTCACTTCCCAACAATGGATATGATAGAAGGATTCGAGTATTTGTCGAGTGTCACTTGCGACCGTGGACTGGATTGATTGTCAAACGGGGATATTGGAACGGTCACAACAGCTAGCAGCTAACGTATGCAGAGCTCTCACTGAAGGGGTTGATAAGCCCAGCGCCCTTTCCTGACCAGCAAGTGAAGGAATGGACGGGAGGTTTCTAGAACCGGAGAAGGATTGCATGGGCGCTTTCGGAGAACGCGCGACAAGAACGGTACCCGGGAGTCGGAACGGATGCTTTGATTTGCTTGACCGTGGCGCGCGGTCGATGCGACACTGGAAGTTGGTGACGGTGACGCTTTCCAGGCGCTTCTAACGATCACGATCGCTCGGATTACGACCACTGCTCTAGGCCGAGACCGAGCAGATTATGAACAGATGCGCCGTTGGGCACGTTATCAGAGACAGCACGGGGGAAAAAGAGTGTACATCGGAGTTGCGTGCGTACTGTGCTCCGGGACCGTGTTGTCGCACGCACCGTGACCGTTGTGGCGTAGGTCGGTTCAACGTCTTGCTTCTAGACGGGAACACGATGATCCGTCCGTCGATAACGACGTGCGTGAGTCAATCGCGCGGATGAGGTCAATCGTCGGTAGGAATTTTCCATTTCTTCCGGGAGACCGTCAACGGAAACGACCAACGAAGCGGAATGCTACCGTAAACATAGTGGACAACTCGCTTTGGAGAGATTGAAAGTGACTGAGATGGATGATGGAATCGATTTTTCAGGTCACCATGCAACGGGCCACATACAATAGACAGAACGCATGCATGTCCCACAAGTGCGGCTCTCGATGCGACCATGATCTCCGTCCGTGGAGTGGAGATCGCGCAAAGCTGATAAGTATGTCATGCGGTCGGTCTGTCTATCCAACCGAGGAGCCGATCGATTCCCTGGCAATCGTTCTCGTGTTCGAAAAGTGGAGGACAGCGTGCAGTTGATAAGCGAAAATTCCCCTGGCACTCGGTCGGCCGGGCTGGGTCCCATTCCCCGGTGGCGCTTACCTTCGTTTTAAAGTACGTCGGAATGGTAAAGTAATCTCGCGGCGAGTCATTCACGAACGGTGCCCCGGTAATGTTGCAGAAACTGTGCACCGAGGTCAGGATCAGGATCACCAGAACCGAGGCGCTTCCGAAGAACATCAGCGTCGGTGGTGCGTAGTGATCGATCACAATCCAACTGCCGCGCCAGGTGGCAACACTCATCGCCCCGAACAGGCAGGTGTACAGCCGAGACCAGCAGTAGAACGCAACCGGGCGCTCGTCGATGTCCATCGAGCGGGACAGCCGGTCCTGTAGCAGCAGGAACAGCACGTTGCCTCCGAGCCCGAACGTCAGCAGGGCGGCCATGCGCCACAGCTCATCGTCCGGAAAGAGGAGCGTATCGTAGAGGTTCCAGGTTCCGCGCCAGTATCCGATCACCAGCGGGCTGATCACGAGCGCCGCATACAGGTTGTTGAGCAGCTCCGGCACGTTGCTCGGCTGGGTGTGGTCGAAACCTGTTCTGGTTCCTTTGCCAGCTATCTGGTCAAGCCGCAGGAAGCTTCCGCGCATAATGCAGTCCACGGCAGAGTCACGTAGATCCCCGGTTGATCCTTTAGGCGAACGGTTGAATGGGGCACGGATCTCGGGGTTGCGTCGTTTCTGGGGGTCTGCAGTCGGTACCGTTCCGTCGGATCACCAGCACACCACCGTTCCTAACCGCAGCTTCTAACCGTTCTCGAACTCTGGCACTGGTTGGGCGTATCCTGGGTCGCTTCGTGTCGCTGCGGCACATTCGTTTGCTTCGCCGGAAACACTTCGTCAGACGGACTCCTAGCGGTCCGACCGGATGATCACATCCGTTCACACTCGGAAACTGGGTGGCCTACGTTTTCTCGTACCGCGCGGTGTCTTCGTACTCGGCGTGCCACTCGGCCACTGTAAGCCACTTGCTCGCTTGCTCCGTTCGAAACAGACTACTCGAAACCGTGCGCGCTGCTCTCCGGTCCGGTCGACACCGATTGGAGGACTGACGGTCGAAAGTGTGTCAAATGGTTTTATAGTTTCATCGCCCGTCTTTGTGTACCGTGTGTACCTTAGTACCCGTGCCGCCGCCGATGGGTCGCCGCCAAGAAGCTGTCTGTCATTATGGTGGACTCTGTTGACAGGTCCAGGTAGGCCGCAAGATGCATCTCCACACACAGAGATCCTCCCGCACGCGCGCTGGGCGCTCCGGTCCGGTATCGATAAGATTGTTAAGAAGGGCTTATCAACGTGGCGTCTTCGCTATCGTCGGTGGGTGCACCAGAAGATGCCAATGGCATGCCATGACATGGTCACCTCACGCTGGGCACCGGAGTACGTCATCACGACGCATTATTCACAGGATAGCGTGTCGAACTATTCGTCGTCGGCCGGCTTTTGGGAACCGTTCCCCGAGACCCCGAAGGCAGACATACCGGCGGCGGTTGTTCCGGAGAAAAGCAGACTTTCTTGTCCGCCTTCCCCTCGGGGGCGGCACTTTGTTCCGTGCTTGGAGGACCAAAAACAAAACACTCGATCCGCGCGATAAGCGGCAGCGTCTCGTGTTGGTTGTTGCCGGGCTGCGGGGGCTAAAGGAGCGCTGTGGACGTACAGCAGGAGCAACACAGGCAGCTGCTCTATTGTTTCCCGCTCGGTTATCTTGTACGATTCGCGTTTACCAGCACCATTTCCATAGCGGGCGAAGCTCTCGAATCGATGCCAGTTGGCGGAACGTCAACATATTACGAGGCCAAGCTTTGAATTAAAGCGACCAAAAATAAGAAAACGAAAAAAGGGTAACATCAAAACGCAGCCACCGACCTGCTATCGTCCCAATCGGGTTCTCGTTTGTTCGCCGGTGTCGGGGGGAGTTTCCATTAGGTTGCGGCTGCCTGCATTTGCGATAAGCAAAATAGATGATGGGACTCTCGCTGGCCGTGGATGACGAAAGATTAGACCCGCTTTCTCCAGAGTGCCAGTGGCCAAAATAAAGCCCTGAAAGGGGATCGTTTTACGCCGGGTGTCGGGATGCGATCGACCGTGACCGATCTACTATCGCGAACATCGCGAGCATGCTTCCTCCCCTGTAGTACCTTGAGTATAAGTAGAACATCCGATAAGGGCCGGGTCGTCCGGCCACAGTCAAGGCTGAACGCGGTGGGTTCTCCTTGGCCCTCCGGGGTACGTCATTGCGCATTTCGAGTTACGGACGATAAATTATAAACTTCAATTAACCGTTCAACGCGGGGAAGTTATGGCACATCCGCGCCACAGTAG
Source organism: Anopheles cruzii (assembly GCF_943734635.1). NCBI lineage: Eukaryota > Metazoa > Arthropoda > Insecta > Diptera > Culicidae > Anopheles > Anopheles cruzii. The sequence goes on from NC_069145.1 coordinate 78,282,070, forward strand.
GGCGTAGGGCTCCATAAACCGGGCCGTTGAAAAGTTTATATTTATCTGTTGCTGGTGCTGCATTACATTTTGTCCTTTTTGGAGCCGTGAGTGACACTCTCTGGAGCGCCTAACTACAGGCTTCCGGGCGAATGATTGATGTCTGCGTACTGGCCGCCTGGCACATTAGACAGGCATTCCGACAGGCATCTCGGAGCGGGTTTAAAACTGCACCCCATTACGACGATGTTTACGATCGAGCGTAGTAATTATCGAAGGGTCGCGCGCGTTTTACGACAGCCTTTTGGTGCCTTTTTTCATTGTGCAAACGAAACGCCTAGCGATTGGTTCAAAAATTCGCGATTTGCGATGGTCCCGTCCCGATCGTTGGCCGAATGGTTGGGCGTGTTTATTAAAAATCGAAATGTTGGTGGATACAGTGCCGCCAATGGTATTTAGAAATCGTTTCGCCAGGCCACTTTGGGAACACTTTATGCTCCGGGAGTCAATATTTGGGCAGAATCGGAGCACAGGAGAACGTGCTCCATAAAGGATGCCGTTGCCGTGTCGTCTCCCCCAAAGACGCTGCCGGTGCTTGGAGGAGGTCAAACATTTCGGATGGCCATTTTGGGCAGGTCACAGACATCCAGACTCCGTGGCCCCGCTACCACGCTACCACCGGCTACTAGGAAGGACCGACAACGGCCAAGTATTTTACCGCGGGGCGCGCTCTGCCCGTTAATCGATTTAATGAGCTGCAAATATTTACCTTCATCCTGAAGCGCGTCGGAAAGCTAAACATGGCCTCCTTGCGGTCGGTGAGAATGATGAATGGTGGCGCTAGCAGATTGCGGACCGATTTCATCGCGACCAGGCCCACGAGACAGATGGCGGACACGGTCAGGGCCGGCCACAGCCGGGTAGCTGAAAGCAACGGGAAAACTTGATTAAGAACCTGAATTCACAGACCTGAAGCGCCGTTATTGCCGGACGAAGAAGTCGAAAAAGGGTGAATGGATAGCAGGCGCGAAAGAATGCTAGACACATTTCATCTCATGATTTAATTGGACCGGTAATGATCGATCGATGCGCACACGTCATCGCTATGGCGGGGCAGGACGGGGTACGTACAGGTACACGTTCACCGCCATTGAGCCTGTTTTACGCTACTAGGTGTGTGCGTTGAGAAGTGAAATTTTAGAATGATGGCTGTACCTGCCGATTGGGACTTCCCAGTTTTGCGGTTCATTCATCATTACCTCATTTTGACATCAGGTAAATCAGTCCAGGTCGCAAAAAAAATTAATCAGTTATCAAACGACCGTTGAAAGGGTTAGACCATGCCAACTTTTGTGCCTGAAAATGACATTTCGCGGACATTATAATTTTTCTGCTCCTCTTGAAGAAAACTGCTTCGGAATCGCACCAAATGCTTGTCGGGACTTGGTTTTGGAAGATCGCTGTGCTTTGAGTGGTTTAAAAAATTTCAAAATGGCGATTTTGACTTAACAAAAAAAAGCGTCTAAGGACTCCAAAAAACGGACTTTCTGATGGGACAGAAAGGTGTGGTGTTTCACAAGCTCCTAAAACCTGATGGAAACGTTAATTCCGATCGCTACTGACAACAAATGATCAATTTGAACCATGCATTGATCGAAAAACGACCAAAATGCAATTCTTGTGGGTCTCAATGGGGGCGCCTGGTGGCCCGTGGAATCAAGCACCAGGCGCTCCAAAAAACAAAACTGTTTCAGGATACTATCAAATCACTTGGATGGGAGCTGCTATCCCTCCCCGCGGTATTCACCAGACTTGGTTCTTTCCGAATATCATTCATTGTCATCGATGTGACACGTATTGGCTGAGCAGCCCTTCGTTTTTCTACGAGGAAGTCGAAATTGGATGACTAATTAGTTTACTTAAAAAGTCGAAGCATTCTTTCGTCTGGGAATCCATGATTAAGCAGAGAGATAGGAGAAATGTATAGCTAACGATGGCACATACTTTGAATAAAATAGAAATTTGCATAAAAATTTTAGAAACATTTTTGGTGTGCTAAAATATTTCACTTCTCAACGCACACCCCTAGTAATACTTGCTAATGGTTGCAATTTAGAGCCCGCCATCGGATGCCGGGCCGGCGGTGGGCGGTTGTTGTTGTTGTTGCGGGACGGGCTAATTGCTGGGGGGTGCACTGGTCAGTATCGAGAGTGTCACAGGGTGGTTTTCGCTTCGCGATCTGTGGTGGTGAGAGTAAATAAGGTGCGAACAAAAAAAGACCGCTAGACGGGCACTACACTGCTATGTGGGTCATTTGCATAGGGAGGCGCAAACCGGTCACGCAAATTGGTTGCTAATAACCGTTAAAAACATTGCCATTGCGGGGCTCCACATTATGTGATAAGAATAAAAGTCCCGTTCTAAGTGGCTTCAGGCTGGGGATCTATAAATATGCAAATTAATTTTTGTTAATTTCGTTTTGCAATAATTACAAATTGTGATCTATGTTTTTTCCCTGATCGATGATTGTCTCTGTTTTCGAAGCAATCTTCAAGTTCTTTAGCTACGTTCAGCGGATAAGCATTGTATTGTAAGGAATAAGTATTTGCTTTGTGTTAATAACTATTTCCCAAGAGATCACCATTCGTTCCGAGAGTTCTCGAGGCCCGAGCCTTGTTTGCTTGCCAGCAGATCTGTTTTGCCAGTGGGCTGAAAGGTCTACGTGTACTTTAGCTGTTAGCTGCGCCCACATCCCTGATGTCCGATGCTTGATTGTAGCACAATGTCTATCGCCGCGCACGTAACTCACCGAAGTACGAGCCCATCACTTCCCAGCCACCGCGCCAGTGCATTACGCAGCTCATGCTGAAGACGTACGTGTAGACGCGCTCCACCAGCCACCGCCGGACGGTTCGCGTTCGGCTTTTCGGGGCATTCCGGGCGAGGGCCAGCCCGGCGAGTAGTGGTTCGCGAAGTAGCGCGAACATGGTGTGCAGCGTGGCCCCGAGCAGGAAGCACAGCCAGCCCGGGAAGTGGCGCTCGTGCAGGTCCATGTAGCCCCAGGTACCGCGCCAGTGGGCCACCACCAGCGGGCTGATGACGCACAGCGACATGAGCGTGTCCCCGAGGTGGAGCACCCGCTTCCAGCAGCGACCATGCTGCCGGCGCTCCACCACCGTCGGGGGCACCACGAACGGGTTGTCCTGCTCGTCGAACGCGTCACCCATCACCGCTTCCACTTCGCTGGACAGCGTACGATCGCCACCGGTCACTTGCCCGAAACTTTCAACCGCCCAGGACATTCGCTCGTTCTGCCGTCCGAGGTCCGAGGCTCACGGTGCACTGTGGATCGCTAGGCCGTGCCGATCAACCGACCGACATGGCGGCCCCATTTAGTGCCATCGTCGGGTCGAGTGTACCTTCGTTTAAATCACCAAACAGTTTGCCCCCCGAACACTGTCACTCTTTAGTCAGACGAAAATGAGTTTGGTCAATCCACGGCGCTGCGGTTGTCAGCGAAGCTCATTAACACCACCACCACCACCTTCAATGTCAGCACCACGTCTCACGGCTGCCACGGCGCGTCATCTGATCCGAGTCGGAGCGAGTGGGCCTCCGGACCGAGTGCCCGGACTTTGTCACCCGTCCGATGATAAACCACTGAAATATGAGCCACCATTAATCCATATCTTGCGCGCACGCCGTGTTTGTCTCCGCCGTGTCTCGGAGTCGGGTGGGCTCGCGGGATCTCGCGGGATCAGATCGCACCCGGATGATCCGGACCTGTTGCTTGCCCGCGGTACACTGTGGCGTTCGCGTGTCGCGTTCCTTGCGGGAACGCGGCCACATCCGCGCGTCAATCTGTTTGCGTGTGTGTTTGCGTGCCTGGTACGCTGCTGGTGAATAGTTTTGGCTTCTTCACTGTTTTGCCAGCACAGTTTTCGCGCCACTCGGGCCGCGCCGTGCGCAGGCGAAAACGGAGCCGCGAAAATGGTTCCCGGCTCGGCATGGCAACGATGGGCGACGATGACACCATTTTGACGATGCTCCCGGGCGGACCGCGCGGACACATCCGTTCCCGCCGCCGGGAGTGGTGGTTGGGTAAACTTGTGGGGTTGCCGCTTTTATTGCTGGCCCCCTTTCCGGGTCGGCCCAGCCTGGGCTTCCGCTTGCCTGCGGAAGGCCACGGATGGACACCATATGGACTAGTGGACGTCGTCGGCTCCAGTCCGCATGGTGGTAGGAATATTTAAGTGCTGCAACAATATTATGCTAGAGCATAAAGTCGGATTTATTTCGTTTCGTTGCACTTTCGTTTCCCGATGCCTCGAAATCCGTTTTTGGGGTGATCATTATTTCGTGCGGTTTGTGTAGTTTTCTCCCGTTTTCTTCCAAAAATAACATCGAACACGAAAGTTTTTGTGAAATTGTTCGAACGCGTAATTTAAAACATTTCGATCAATTTTACACCTCGTGTTAAGCTTGGCGATAAGCGAGCCTTGTGGTGGTGTCTGTGGCCATAAATTTCCACCTCCGCATGGCAATGGAAAGGGCGCACTAGGGTAGGCACTTCAGACGGCTATTGATACATTTCGGTTGATAAGCCCGCCGGAATAATGGAGCGGGCAGAACGTTGTCCACTCTTATCGTACGTCCGATGCTAATCCGCTTGTCACTCGAGTGAAATAAGAGGCTGCCGGAGTGGGCTTGATTTATTCGCCGGGCATCGCCATCACCTACTTTGAGTGTCTTTCGACCAATCAATACGTTGCATCATCGAGCATCCTACTGCTCTGTTACCTTGCCGAATGCTTATCATTTTTCTCTGTCAAAAAATCTAGCAAAACACCGAAATCTGTGAGATTATACTTTTAGGGGTTTGTTTTATTTCAACAACCTACAACTCCAACGCAACTAACTATACAGTACAGTGATTTGTGTTGGTTTCGTTTCGATAGTGGGTTCCCTGCAAGAAAGGTTCACAGCACTTAACATGACTTCAGGCTCAGCCACCGCCACCACCACCAGACTACCTGCTGCCCACCTCCAACTAGCCCGCCCCGATTAATTGCCCTTCGCAATGCTCAACAACACATTGTGCTAATTCACAGACGCGGGGCCCTAACGTGCGTGTGTTTTGTTAATTTGCACGCAAAATGGAGCACAAATATTGAAACATGTCACAACACGTACATACACATACACACATTTACACTGATATTGAAATCAACCCAACCCACGGCAAGTGAGAGAGAAAGAGAGCGAGAGAGAACGATCGAGCGAGCGCGAGAGCAAGAGAGGCGGCTGCCAAACTATTGTCCTTATGCTGGACACACACACACGTAACGACAAACAGCAACAACATCCGCCGCCTGCTTTGTGCATAATTGAACAGGCCTGTGATTGACAATTTACGATTTTTCATAAGACATGCACTCGCCGGGCTTTTCACCGGGTTTCGCGCAGCATAAAAACGGCCAACTCTCTCGCGCCCCAAAGCCCACAGGATTCGTTCGTTCGGTTCACAACTCGAAAGTTAATTCTAGGTAGGACTCTGATGCTGATTCGCCCGATTTTTGTTAGCTCCTAACTATTGACACCCGCCTCGCATCCAGCGATGCGTTTGCTCTTCTTCGTCTTCGTGCTCATCGGATCAGGGTTTCTATAGCTTTTCGTTGAGTTCGCACTGAAATTGTTATCCGAGAAAACGGTTGTGTGTATTAGTTGAGAAAAAAGTGGAGCAAAGGCCCTGGGGAAAAACGGGTGGCGAAGGTTTCCTACTTATCGTCCTTACATGCTAAATACTACTTTCTCTTCGTTTCGGTACGTACTGCGTATTGGGTTTTGTAGGAGAAAAATCTTCGTTTGGTTTTCGTTTTGTCCCCACCACATTGTCTTCGCCCACCCAGAACAGACGGACGCTCCTGTTGGGTTCCGGCTGTCCGGTTTCTCACTCGATGATCGCGGTAGAGCAACAATGACAAAGAGAGAACGAGAGAGAGAGACGGGATAGTTTACAATAACGCCTTCGGTACGGGGCTGTCAGTCCCGGAACCGCCCGATTCGTTCGGAGGCTTCTAAATTTGTTATCACTTTGTTTCCGATGGCTTCGCTTGTTTTCGTCTACTTTTCGAAACAACATGTACAGAGGGACGTTGTTGGGAGCACATTTACAAGAGTGGCTAGAGGAGTAGTAGGCTGCTCGAACGGCACAGGGCTGAAGACGAAACGAACGATACAAGGTGCAAGGTGCGAACGTCCTGATGTTTCAGCTTACAGTACAGAAGTTCTAAGAACTTGTCTGTAAAGTCTAAGGTCTAGATGGATCCACCTAAACAGTCTTCCGCGGGAAGTGCGGCGTGTCGTCAGTTCTCAGCCCGAACTTACTAGAGCCACGCGCGGAAGTAAGCTCTTGGGCTCCTTGGTTTTTTGTTGCTGCCAACACCTCGATAACTACACAAACTATTAACACTAACATTGTTCGACTATCTACGGATTGGCGCGCACATCGGACGTTCCGTTTCGTTCGTTCCGTGGTAAAAACCCGCTGGCATCGTGGTAGTTTAAAATTGAAATGTTTCGTATCCTTTTTTGCCGTTTATTGTATTGTTTCGTGTGACGGTGCGCCGTTTCCATTGTTTCGCTGGCCCGCACAGTGGCGCCATCTCGCCGTGAGAAACTAACCCACGGTGGTAGCGTGTGTGCGTTTCGCAGCGGAAGCACTCGTCGTCGTCGTCGTCGAGTCAGTCGTCCTTAAAACTTCAGATTCAACAACGATCGCCGCTTGGTGAGCCCCTTCTCTTTGCGGTCCTTCTTGGCCAGCGCCTCCGCTTCCTTGGCGGCCGCTTTGGTAGCCTTTTTGCTTTCCTTGGCCGCCGCCTTGGCCTCCTTCTCCAGCTCCTTGCTGCTTTTGACGGGCTCCATGCTGCCGTCGGGCTTCGGTTTTTTCTTCTCCTCCTTGCCCAGCTGTTCGGCCAGCCGGAGCTTCAGCAGCTCGTCGCGCTTCAGGAACTTTGCATCCTCGACCACCGGTGACGCGGGCGTTGATTGCGCTTTTTTGTGCAGTATCGGCAGCACCCGGCCGTTGGTCTGGGCCTTCAGTTGCTGGGGCAGCTTCCGTTGCGTTGGCGTCTGTGGCTGGGACTGTTGTTGATTGGGGATTTGCTGCTGCGGCTGCGGCTGGTGCGAAGGGGTCGAGTGACCGGACGCCAATGCAATCGCCGACGGTTCCGGAACCTTTTCGAGGCACTGCAATGGAATTTATTCACTTTGATTACTGCTGGCCAGCGGAGAGTCCTGGCTACGTTAAGGTCACTCACGTCATCGATGGATATCCGGGGGCAGCGGATTTCCTCCGGGTAGCGCCACGGTTTCCGGAGGTGCGGCTGGCTCTGCTTCCAGCCCGTGTACCCGAGGGCCGCCTTCTTGAGGTCCTTCACCATGCGGGGCCCCAGCGTGTGGGTCACCTTATTCACGAGCCACGGTGGCAGCGTTCCCTGCGGGTCGCAGTGCGCCACGTACTTCAGGGTGCTGCCAGTCTTAGAGTTCTCCTTCGTGCGCAACACAAAGCCCGTGATGTACGACATTGCGCTAGATTGTGGAACCGAAGCCAACAGGGAATAGAACAAACCGTTTTAAGCAACACTGTAAAGTGATTGATTCCATCCTCCTCTCGCTTACCGTACGTATCCCTTCTTGGGCGGATAGTCCTTGTGCGGAACCGAGCGGGAAAGGAGCATCTGTTCACCCTGCGGGCCGGTATCGAGCCAGGACCGCTGCAGCACAAAGTCGCGCGGCTTGAGCGGCGGAGGGCATGACACTGCAATCGACAAAGAAAACGGGCGGGATTTATTAAATAAACGAAAAATCTAATATTGATGGAAAACGTTGGGACACGTGCGCGATGCATTCGCGAGATGATTGGATTGCTGTTACTAGAAAAATGGTACCCAAAAGAATGGAAAAATACGCGAAGCCTTCAACAATTTCCATGAAAAACACATTTTCCGAATTCGAACCGCGTGGAAACCGACCAACAACCAACAGCCAGCGGCAGCAGCGAAGCTTTTCAACGCCATTGTTCAATATTCATAAAATTGGAGCGTATTTTTTGTGGTGCATTGTGTGCGGCGCATTGCAAAAGATGTAACCAACGCTGAACCGGACATAAATTGCATATGCATACGCCGCGGTGCCTCTCTCATTGCCCTCTCTCAGTGCCTTTCGTGGAAATTGCTTCGCGAAGGAAACTCGAACGAGGCACGTCCGAAGGGCGTTTTCCTTCCGATGCTGAAGTTGCGGAGTTTAGGCTAATTAAATGACTCAAACGCGAGCTGACGGCAAAATTAGTTTAGAACAGTTTAAAAAGCCACACTTTGCCCCGCTTCAGCCTCATGTGTTCAAAATGTAGGCGTTTTAGGTCTGAATCGTTATCCTGTTTGTTCTCCGTTCGATTGAACACGTTTGCAACAATAAACCGTATGATTTGGATGTTGTTCTTTGTACCTTGGGACTTGCGGGTGCTTTAACTGATGAACAGCATATTGATTTTTGCCATCAAACATTCGATTAAATCAATCAACGGGAAACAAATACAAAAGTTTGAACCTGGCCAACGAGCGAAGCGTGCACAGTGATCGGCTGTGTTTGCCTTTGTGGTTTTACTGTCGGCCCCTTTGGCAAGTGTTTGCTGTGCAGAACGCACCATTAAGGCCCGTTGATGCCGTTGAACAAGCAACGCTCTGTATTAACGTGGTGGTGCTTTAATAAACTTGTAAAATGCTTCCCTCTGCGGCAGAGCCACGAGCCCAGGTTGGTATTTGAGCCTCGAGGCAAATACTTTCAAATACTTTACTCCATTTGCGGCGGTGTGTGGCTAGAAAATGGAGCTCGAATAAAAAGCTCTGCCATTAAGCAAACGATGTTTCATACGACGACGTAGTGCATTGGTCAAAGGTAACGAAAATCCCGCTGGAGATCCTGGGCTGTGGGCCGGGCCGTTTGCTTTGGGAGGGCATACTTTCATTTCAATTGCTGCCGCATTACAGCGGCCGAGATGTGTTCCCCGATGTAAATGATAAAAGTAAAAGTTTTATCGTAAAAGTTTTTCGCTTTTATGACGAAATTATGGTGCGCACACGGCCGTACCACTTGAGCGACCGGCACGAGGATGACGACGTCGGAGCATCCCGCAGGGAATCCGCCGCCCAGTCGAGGTGAGGTCTTGGCTTGGCTCCACCCAAGCCGGTTGGCTGCCGGTTGGGCTCTGGCAGCGGCAGGACCACGATGAGCGGTATGATGAATTCGTAAGGATTAGAAGTAGGTGCTAGTTAATCAACAAGCTCAATAAATCTTCCTGCTGCCGAGGGAATTGTTGTTTTTCTCTTTTCAAAAAGATTTCCGCTAACGGACGAGCGAATAAGAACCACGCCGATTATTGATTATGCTTGATGGGCATCAAGCAGAGCCGGGCGCTGGCCAGATTGTAGTTTATGAAAGGGCTTGTTAATGCTCAGAATCATCGAAGCATTGTTCATCCCAAATTATCTTCTTAACCATTTATGCGGCTCAATAAATAAGCAAACGGTCCACTGAAGGCGATGGAAGCACGAACGAACACGAAAACGAAACGATAATTCCTTCGCCGAAGGAACGATTATTCTGGGCGCCGAAACGGATCGGATCTAATATCCTTTTGGACAGGCGGCAAGTGTGGGGCATCGCGATAAAAAAGGTGCCAAAAAGGATACCGCAGATATCTTGTTTAAAATACACTTTCTTCCTGCACCGAACTTTGGCACCGACGGGAAGTTTCTGCCGGTCGCAGGCAGAACTCGACTCCACTCAACGAAACTTGTTTTGTCGTTGTCAACGTTTCGTTTGCGCATCCTCTTGCAGTCGCCGTTTTATTAAATCATGGACTTTTAATCTCGTTCGCGGTCGTTCGTCATCTTTTTTGACGAGACTGATAAATGACATTTCTGCAGAGCTCCTGGGCGATACTTTATGGCCACTCTCATGCAGTAAGCAACCGATCTGTCTTCACCGACCGCACGAATATACATTATTTTCCCCGGGGGTGGCCAATCTTTTATTACAGAACTTTCTTTTCGTGGTTCTCTTCCATCCGGCTAATGTTTTTAATGTACCAGCGAATGCCAAAGCCGAACCTGAGCGGCTCATTTACGATACGTAATCCCGATTCGGAGAAACATTGAAGCAAAATTAATTTCCTCCGGATGTCGGATTCGGATTCGTCCGGGTGATGTTGCAGAAATAGCATTAACGTTCCTTTCCCGAGGCAAACGAATCGATTCTCGTGCCTGCTTCCGGCAGTAATTGAGCGGAAATTGAGTCGTTTTACATCACCCTCCCAGGGTGCATCGTGTCTCGGTTTGTGTGCGTTCGGTGAGTCCGAACCTCCACCGGGCAGAAGTCTGTGGTGGAGACGTGTTTCATCTGTCAAATTGTGATGGCAGATCGCCAGTTAGTTTGTTGAAATTGGTCAATAATTCTGTGCGGCTTCCTGTTATTTTCATTCAAGAAAGAACGCCTCCAACTCCAACCGGAAGGCATACCCGACTGGACTGGACCAATTAGCAGCTCTCGGATTGCCAAAGACATATAGGGATCGGCCACGGGGACGGTTTTCTGTCCCCTTGCCAACGGAAGGACACTGAAAACTTGCCGTGTTACGAATTCTTACACACCGGGACCGGGTCGGTAAAGAAACACTGAAGCCACTCGCCCCAGCTGGGTAGCCAACCCATGGCTGCTGGAGTTTCGGGCGTAATATCGCTCGAATCCCTGTCCTGCCCTTGGGCAGCGACCGGTCCGCGAGTGGGTAGCAAACTCAATTTGCGGTTCACACCGGTGTCCCTGTTCCGTCCGGTTTTCGGGCACCGAGAGAGCGTATCCGAGAGGGATTGGAGCTGAAGTTATTTGATTTGAACGGGGCCCCGAAAACATTCCGTCCCATTAATCGGTTTACTCACAGCCTACTGCCTTAGGGCGATGGGTGCTTGTGTGTGTGTGGGAAAATAAGCCGATGGAAAACGGAAAACCCAGCAAGCCCAGAATGCTGCTGGAATTTATCGCTGGACTCCGGAAGAAACTTCCTTCGAAACCGTTTGCTGTCGCTCTAGTGCCGACCGCTCGGCAGCAGGTCGCCATTTGATGGAAAGGAATTAACTTTAAATCCTCCGTGCCCGTGCACAATTCAATAGCCTCTGGGTGAGTGTGGTTTTTGGCCGTTCAGCGAGTTTGCCCTACGTTACGCAAATGTGACGACAGCAAAAAAAGTCAATTAGCGGCCCACAATTGGTAGCGGTTGATAAAGCGCGTATTGGCCATCAATTGATCGCAGCCAGCATTTAACGTTGGTCGGTCCACTCAAACGCCGCATGAGCCACAAACAAGAAAAGCCCATTTTGAGGTGCAATAAAGAGGCGCGCGTCATAAACCTCATCCAAAACCGCACCTGACGCGACATGCCTGTGGACCGATAATCGAGTGTATGATGGCACCGACGTCCACCTGTTTGTCAAGCGGAAATGACTGGCCCAAGCCCATGGTCTGGGAAGCATCATTTCCTGAAAAATAAAAATAAATGGCTTATGGGCGAATTTCAAACAATTCTCAAAACCTATCAACACCATTACACTTGGGATTGGGCTTCGTTTGGGCCGCGTCCACCAAAATTCGCGTTCACGTTCTGTCTCACAAAATGGCCGCCTTCCAGCGAAACGTCTCAAATATGACAGGTACGGCCGTGTTCTTTGCACTGGGGACCACATTGCTGCCGGCCGTGGTCGATGGAATAATTTATTCAAAATGGATGGTTACTCGATCTAGCTAGCTCCTCGCCGCAGGCTACTAGGATGGACCAATCTATCCAGTGGTGCGCGGTGCGATGCCCCGTACCGTGCAACAGGTCGATTTGAATTTATTTTTATTGGAAAAATGGAACAAAAAGTGGAGCTCCACCAGCGCTTTTTTATGTTGCTCCTTCGTGCAATTTGTTGCGGAATTTTGTTTCCGTTGCTTTGTTGCTGGGTGGGATAAATAAAGGGGGTGCCATAAAAGTCGCTTATCCACCGTCCCGGGTACCGTGTCGTGTTACGCTCGCTGCTCGTTGGTCGTTCGCAGAACACAACCCGCTTCGCTAGTTCGCTCCGTTGGGTTCCCTCCGGAGGGTGTGAGCCGCCTTGTGGCCTTCGGCAAACCCGCCACCCTCTGGGCTGTCACGACCGAGGGTTTCAATTAGTAAAACGAGTCTTTCGTTGGCCGCCATGTTGTGGTCCATATTCGACATTTGTGGATCGCCAGCTGATGGACGTTTTTCACCATGGTACACACGGTTCGAATGGCCAATCCGAACGCGGGTGTTAACAATGTGGCAGCAACGTCCATGGGATTGATTATTGAGTTGTAATTTTATTAGTCGCTTTTCAACAGGTCCACACCTGTTAAAGGTACTCCATTCGGTGCAATCGGAAGCAGCTTCGTAGACATTCTTTCGTTAGCTGTTATCCAGTTGGACATGGCACGGACTCACTCCAGAACTGCGTTTCAATCTTCCAACCGCTTTGTGCTTATCTAGTTTTATCATAGTTCTGTCGTGTGAGTGATTTGTTGTGAGTTAGATACTAGATAGTAAGTTACACAGTGCTCCCAAAAACCTCGGATTGTATGCTGCGTATGTTGCGTGCCCAGTGCTGGTCAAAGAGCCACATTTTGCACACCATTAATTCTTGGGAAAATCGCTGTGCGATTCTTGTGCGAAGGATCTCAACGATGTGTTTGTCTACCGCTCGCCAAACCAACCGGGTCGTTAGGGAACGGTTCCCAAACCGGCTCCGGTCAGGGGACTGCTGCTTGTTATGCCGAGACAAATGGCACGAAAAGCACCGCACGACAGTGTTTGTCCTCATTAGATGCGCTCCGGTTTTCGGCATTACTTTGAGCCCTTCTGGGACTCGGTCCGCTTTCAAAATCCAAAGACTTACCAATTCTCGGGACCGCGGCCGGGTTCGGTTCGGTTGTGCAAATGGCTACCATTGCGCTGATAGGCGGTTTGATTAACGCCGTGCGCCGTCCGTGCGTGGTGTCGGGGGGACACTTGATAGGCATGGTGTGTTCGTTAGGTTCGCGAAAACCGAAACAGAACGGACCGGGATAATTTAAACAAATTTACATCCCAGCCGAAACCCATCGAAGCCGCGCCCGCGATGGCCCATTTACAATAGCCTGGCACAACCTGGCCCTGGCCCGCGATATGGACGATCCTGACTAGCGGTGATCATCATCTGTGGAGCATGAATAAAAGAAGCGTTCGCGGTGGGCCAGCATAGCGGCCCATTGTACGCCGAATCCGGACGAAGATGTTTTGCCAAGTACGGTAAATATGCTAATGGGAGCGGTTCAACTTTTCCGATGCGTAAGATGGATGGAGTTGGAGAACTTGGCCGCGGTTATTTGTTATTGAAATTATGGATGTACCGTAACGCATGGGATAACAACGCACACGCACCACGATGCCAACGAATATGCCACCGTTTGCATACGGTTTTCATGCCAAGAGAATGTCTTTGTCGTTGTTACATTCGACTCTAAACGGTTTTGGGAAAAAATTCTCCCCAATCTGGGCACATCGCCAGTCTGTAGTTTGGGGCACCTGTTTCGGAAAAGTTTCACCAAAACCCAAACCCCCCGTTAGAACCCGCTTTATACCACGATACCTTTCCCGCGGTCCGCACCAGGTTATGTTGAATTCTTCAGCTTCCGAACCGAAAAAGGCGCTTGAGCTTGCCTTCCGAGAAGTCTGGGTCGCGGACAAGCGGTCGATCGTGCTTCGGTTACAGGTGCGCCTGGGGTTCCGCTTCTCGCATACGGATACTGTCTTCTCGGGAATCACTTTGTTGGAAAGTTGTTAATTGTGATTCAAGCGGATTACTTTGCCCCATAATGCCCGCCCATCACTGCCGGACAGTAAAACGTTTGAACTTAAAGTGTTTGAATGGAATTCCACAGAAGGTGGTTTACTTTTTTTTTCTTTTAATAGTCAAATTTTTATTAATACTGGGTTGATCAATAAGTTTTGCTTTTTAATAACCGAGGGCACTGTTATTAGGCTAAATTTGTATTATTATGTTGGTACACTCTTCATATGAACGTATGTGAAGTTTCATTTCAATCTTATTCATTCATTTTTTGTTTACAAGCCAGTTAGTGTATTTTTTACAATGGAAAAAATCAAGTATTATGCTATGATTGAATTTTTATTTTTGGAAGGTTTGGAAGCATAGGAAAACTATGAACGCATGTTGAAAGTATATAAGGACTCTTCGCCTTCAATTAGTACAGTAAAAAAGAGGGGTTGCTGAATTTAAACGTGGTCGTACGCCTGAAACACGATACAAGGACGTCCATAAACGCCAACAACACCTGAAATCGTACAAAATACAGGATATCGTATTGGAAAATCGTCCTTTATCATCAGGACAATGCACCGTGACACAAGAACATTTTGACAATGGAAAAAATCAATTGTTGGAGCATCCAGTGTATTGGCCAGATTTGGACCCTAGCGACTTCCATCTGGTTTCTAGACTAATTCCTATTTCCAGACCTAAATTCATTTGTGTAAACGTTCTCACTTCAGGGAGGAAATTCATAACTTGGAATCTCATTGGAAGAAGTGTATTCAGGGAGACTATTCCGAATAATAAAGTGTATTTCAAACCATAAAGCTGTGTAGTTCTTATCGAACCGCAAAACTTATTGAACCGCCCCAACACAAACAATAATTCGTGCTTCGTTCTTCAAAGATCCTGTCAACGATCTTGATCCTCCCTGTAAGCACCCTGTTGCACCCAGCCCGTGGGAGCATCCGGTGGCTAATAGCCACAGGCCACTATTAGCATAACCTTTTGCACATTAGTGCCAAAATGTGAACACCTCCTTGGCGCGTTATAATGGACGCCGGAAGTCGGGCCTCGGGCCCCCGAGGTAATTGTCCGTAAATCTGAGACTAACACGGCCGCTCCGCGTACACCGTCTGACTCCGTGAAGCATACGGGTGCGTTTGGGGCCGGGGATCGTTTTGAAAAATTAATACACTACCGAGAGTGAAAAGAGATGCTGCCCTAACCTCGAGATGCGCGCGTACGCACCGCACGATGCTGCGGCCAAAAATGGCCTAAAATGGGAGTATGAATAAATAAAGTACGCAAGTGCGTGCGTGCGTTCGTGCGGTGCCTGTTAAGCAGCGAAAGGCAACGTAAGGTGTGCTTTACAACGTCGCGCCGCGCCGGTGGTAATCACATTTGGGGCCGGATGTGGCGCGCCGCCAGAATTCGGCGCCACAATTTGCGGTTCCACAGCCACCCCCGGGGTCGGGGGGATGACCTTTTGATTTGCCGTAAACCTCGGATGGGGCGTGAAAAAGATGGCGCACGAGAAGCGTTTTCGTTTATTGGCCATCGATGGGCGGGCGGCCTGTTGGCCATCAATCGGGCAGTTTAACTGGCGCACCATACTTACTTGCGTAGTAGCCGACGTCATTGTTGACGTTCAGGATGCCGATCTCCTCGCTGGCCAGCATGTGCGAGTCCCACACCTTCCGGTAGTCCGGGTCGTGCAGCACGTCGAACACGACGTCGGCCGTGACGTCGCTGAACTCGGTGTGGATCTTCACCATGTTGAAGTTGCAGCCGGCGACGGGGCGCGTGTAGACCTGCGTGTCGGACTTGGACAGCTCGAGCGTCCAGCCGTCGTGGTTGTCGACCAGTCGTTTCAGCGCTTCGAAGTCACTGTCGTCCGCTATTCGTGCCATTCGCTGCCGTGGGTGTGGTGGGCTTCCTGCGAACGCAAAGACCGGCAAGGACCATTGGCATTGGTTAGTCGAGTTAAGATATTAATTCGACGCGTGGTGCAAGTGCGAAACGCCAACACGCACCGACCGACAGATACAGCCCGTTTTGATACGCCTTCGGGGCGCCGATGATTGACGCATCTCTCTCGGGAGTGGGTGTCGGTGATGTGCTATTTTTGGCGCTATCGGACCTCCTCACCCTTGACCTGCGATTCCTGAACAAGCGACCCACGCTTTCGCCCACTGTCTTATTTTTACAACCCTCTTCCGAATGCCAAGGTTTAGCGTGGGCCAGAGTAACCAGGACGCGCTTGATTATCTGCGAATAGTCGCCGTTCCGGAAAATTGGATGCCGTGCCCCCGGTGGACCGGTCGATGAAATGTAATTACCTTCATTGCCGTGAAAAGCACCTCGACATCACCAACGCGGCCGTTTCGTTCCGTCGTCAATGGGAACGGCATCAAGATACGCCGACCGGATAGTGTCCCGGCTTTCGGGCGGACGAGTGTTTTTAATTTCCGCGAATAGCGCGACCTTTAATTACTCTTCGGAAGAGGAACATCTAGTGCCCAGTTATTATGGCCTACTACACGCTCACGCCATCCGCGATGAGCACCGAGAATATCCTGGCTGGCAATTTATTAAAACATCCTCCAGCCTGGCAACTGGTGGCCCTGGCGGTGGGAACTTTGATGACCGCGGCAACGTATGAGCGTTTTCATGTCGTGCTCAGATCCACCCAAGGGAATAGCCATTTCTTCGGTGGCCCCCCCGTTTTATCCTGCAGGCCACCGTGAAGGTCGTGCCATTTACGCGTACGTACGTACGTGCGATGGTAAATCCTTTTTACTGCCATCTCACGCGGTAATGAAATCCCGGGCCAGGGCACCTACCGGGAGCCTGGTAAGGCTGGTGCGGCGCACGGTAGCACGCCGTTTAGCGTAACATGATGTTACGGTGAGCCGGTGGTACCTGACGCGGTGCACGGTTTGTGTAAAGTTCACTTTAGTACTGCCGGCCGTGCGCTGGTGGCCGCCCTACGGCGAGAGGCGTGATAACGGTTAGGTTGCGTTTTTTTCCTTCTTCCCGCAACAGTGGACCGGCGGACCCGTTGAGGGTGGAATGCAAATTTCAACAACCGAGACCTGCCTTCAGGGGACGGGTGCGATCCGTTCCCTCAACGACGGAACCGACGCGGGTCTGTTCACCATCAATCACAGTACGGCGGTCCTGCACCCTTAAAGCGGGGATCGCCTAATCATATTTTCACAGGCTCAACGTGTGCCAACTTTAATATTCTGACGGTTGACACACACACAGTTCAGAAGTCCTCCAAAGCTTTCGGGCAGAGCGGTTCCATCTCTGGCGGTGACAGGCCCGACCTTTGCCTTCAGAACGGTAACGGGAGACCCGCCCGAAGTCTGGCCTTTTCTGGTCCCCGAGCAGCTCACCTGTCGGCGGCTGTGGACACATCCTCCTGTCGCAGGTGGCTACCGGACCTCCATCACCAACCTGGAGCCGGTTTCCTGAAGGTTCCACTCCGCTGTGTGTGATCGGCCGCCGTACTGGAGTTTTTACAAACCTACCCAAAGGACATGATCTCTAAGGACCGGGCTCTCTTTGCGTAGTATGTGTGTGTGTGTGTCACGGCCCCGTAACAAAAGCTCGACCTCGGCGGTAGCGAAGGTGCTCCTGGGCGCATTGAAGAGGAAAAAAGCCGGTCAAAGATGGCAAACAGAAAACTCCAGTGGCTCCTTCGATGGTGCTGTCCGGAGTGTCTTCATATGTCAAAAGCCGTGCGCGCACCATCTGGCTTGTTGAGGGGTCCTGGGTATCAGTGCGCCCAGATCCCATAACATCGAATGGGTGCTTCTTGTCGTTGTATCTTGTACCGGAGTTCGGAGTTCGGGGAGTAAATCCAAAGATCAACTCCGGATGGTGTTCGATACGCGCAGGAGGCACCACAATGCTGACGATGTGTCGACATCGATAATGAGCCCGATTATGTTGACCTTTTTTTTTCGCTCGCCTTCGATGCCTGATGCGAATGGGGTTCAATTGGTTGTAATCAGGACTGCCAGCATCGTAGTCTGGGCAAAGGTTGTGCTTCGACCGTTGATAGCAATCCAATCAACCGATAGCATCAATTTGGAGTGTGCTAATAGAATTCAGAGAGTTGCTTTTAGTTAGGCGAAAAAATGGGCACAGGTTGCACGAGGGGCCATCAAGCTGTCCATAAGAGTTAGGTGGAAGTGGCGCATTTGTTTTGTGTATCTGTTTGTGTCGCTTATAACTCGAAAAATCTTTCGGAGCGGTCTCTTGAGTTGAGCAAAAAGTCACACGGCGCTAAGTCAGGCGAAATGGGTCGAGTTTTTGACGAAATGATCACGAAAATGTGATGCAACAACTTTCTCGTGAGGCAAGAACCAAGAATTGGCTCTCTAGAAAACGGATCTTTGACACTCAAATAGTATTTTTGGTTGACAGTTTGTGCCGACTGTCAAGAATTCATAATGCACCAAACCACGATAATTGAAGACAATTGGTTCTCGTTATTTAATGGCTTCAATAGTATAATGATGGACTCCGCCAAGTGTATTGTTATTTGTTATTTTATTCAATTATATTAAAGTTTGTTACCCATTATTTTACGATCAACCACAAACGACTGTGTGCGGCCATCTGGCTTAAGAAGCACTGGAGTTGGCATTATTTTAATTACAGTCCGCCGATCTCTGTTCTGCGCGCTACCGCGCTACGATGCATCACACAATTTGAGGTCAACTATGGACTAATAAATTTCCACTAAACAGTCGCCAGTCGGCCAAGTCACACGCACAGGACGAGGGCGGCAGCTCCTAGACCTAGGAGTGTTGGATGTCGTTTGGACGGAAACAATTTCGCAACACTCACCCGAACCACTCGCAATTGAATTGAATGTTTGCCCCGGGAAACGTTTGTTTTGGGAAGCTCCGGGCGTCATTCATTCCGCAAGGAGCCGGTGGGTCCGAGCGCGGACGAGCTTCTTGCGCGGAACTTTTTTACGCCCGTTGCCATGTTGCGAACCGTCGGCGAGAACACTGAATTACACTTACGGCGTGGACCCTCGTGTTGAGGCTGTTTACGATGTTTTCGTTCTTTTCCGCCCATTTCGGGAGGCGACAGCAAATTCAGTTTTCCCGGGGCCATCCCAACAAATCCAGGGAGGACTATGGCAGCTGTGTTTTCTTCTTAAGTTTCACTTTAAATCCACCGAGTCGCCGAGTAGTGGTGTGCCTCTGTTCTACGCCAGATGTCCCCTTGTCAATCGCATTACGGGCTCGGATCGGATTTGTTTAACTTCCTTACGGGTTCCTCTACGAGCTCGTCTGGTCTGGTTTGGCTCGAGTAATAGGTTTTGCACTTTCGAACGTCCTCTATACTTCCTGTTCGTTGTGGCCAGAATGGCAAGCAATTTATCGTTTCCCATAGTCCACCGGCACCGGTTTGACGGAAGGGCTTGACAAGCGCGAGAAACAAGCTGACAAAGTGTAAACTGAATTTGCCTACCTCCGGTTGGGGGCGAGCGAGCTAAATGTGCTCACGAAGCAGAACGAAGCACCTGATGAACTTTGCTGATGAACCGGGCTGCGAACGGTGGGTGGAAGCGTTGCCCTTTCTAAGCCTGCGCCACACATCCGGAAAGCATGCAGAGGACCTTGAAGGGTTTGCTTAAAGGAAGGACACCTTTCAGCGCACTCTAGTGGCACGAGTTTCTTGGCCCATTTTTCGCACATGATAAATGATTCATGCTCCAGTTACACTACCTTCCACCGGCCGGCTATGGGTTTCCTGCCAGCACGTCCCTACCGTGAAACTAGCCGGTTTTGTATCGAGTGTCCGTGGCAAGGGCCGTGTGATAACTAACCTGCCGTCGGCCGCTAACGATAGCACCAGCGAACGGTGCGCCGTGGACATCGTTGGCGACCATATGTGTGTCGCAGATTTGCGTGTAGAAAGTTCCGATTATCAATCCCGCTTGGTGTTGGCGATAAGAAGAAAATCGATACACATTTCCGGCATCATCGGGGGAGCGCAGGAGTTACTCCGTTTGATGGACATTTTCTCTATATTTTGTGCTCGTTAGGTTTGTTTTAAAGCGTGTGAAACAATAAATGTGGAACTGTGTGTACCGTACCTTGCCATTTTCTTTGATTATCGCTCACAATCAAGGCTACGATTTCTGTGCCAACGGTGCTATTTGATTTTAGCGCCCGAATGCTGACTGAGCGCGGTCAATAAATCGATCGATAGCAAGATGTAACGAAATACGATGAATCAGACTCGCTTCTCTGGCGGAATTCGATGGCACGACGCTGTGCTGTCCAATCATTAGATAAATATTATCTCTTCTCTTCCAGTTGTGTTTCAAATGTTTATCTTTCATCCCCGGGGGACTGTTGGCGTGTACTGCTAATTAGTATTTCAGATGATGCAGTTGAACCGTAATGACGACAATTTGCCAAATCCGGTGTTTATTTGTAGTCTTCTCAGCAGCATTAATGTTATGCCCAACTTCAAGTTGTTCATCTCTCAGAACAATACGACCATAAATCATACGACCAACTTCGGGCGGCTACGGCAAATCTTGTACGCCGTCGTTACGCCACGTACTTTGACATTTTTGTTTCACTTCTGTTTGCTTGCCTGCCCAGTCTTGAGTCGCCGTGACAAGGCTCGCTGTGTCAGGCTACGAGTGAGATTTATTTATCTTTCGGAGACTCGCATGCAATAAATAATACAGCAAGACTGTGACCGACTTTTCCAATTAGCTGTGCACCCTGGGAAAACGACATTACACCCGTTTCGAGATATCGCCAGTCGAATGATTTACCGTTCCGTTTCTGACAACGCGTGGCAACATTTACCTTTCACCGGAGCCTTATTTTCTGCGTAATGCTACTTCAAAAGCATTTAATTAACGTTTCAGCGGAAAGCGCTGGCGAACAACGGGTCGGACTTTTTTGGTCGGTGTCCTGTTACCATTCACCTTACTCGACAAGGTACGGGGGACAAGGGGGCGACAAAGTTTAGTCTCCAGGAATTGAGGATGGGCCACTCTAGTAATCCGATAATCCATTGTGGGCGCCCAAACTGGCCTATTGTAAATCTTTATTGGTTTCTGTGCAATTTATTGTGCGGATCATTCCCGTGGTAGGATCACCACTGATGCTCGGTAGGGTTTCAGTTCTAGCGACCGGGATTTTATGGAATCGATTTTTTTTGTAGCCCACAAATGAGGAAGGTTGTTTTATTTTTGATTCCCCGCACAATGATTATCACAACGGTTTGATAGGGAAGGTTCGCCAGTCCCAAAACGTAACGATGTCCGGGGGCATGTGAATAAATATTATCCCTTAATGGTCCCATCAAGAGGCGGGGCCCCCGGTCGGATAACTCATATCGCACCGCTCCCGGTGGAGGCGCCTGGTACGTCTCGTGCCGGATACATGGAGGCGCCTGGTACTTTGTTGTTTCGCCACTCGATGTGAACCTCGCGCACTGGAACAACATACGCGTCGCTTCGTTATCCTTATTAAGGAGATTAAACGAAGCGTCGCTGGCCCAGTTACGGGCATGTGCCGAGCAGCATGGTCCGCCGGCGGCGGGAAGCCTTTAAAGTGCAACCTGATACGTCATCACTACACATCATCGTGCCCTGATTGATGTTCCCGGGCCGAGGGGCCAACGGAACCCGGACGTCCCGGACCGATGGAACAGATAACACATGATGTGCACGGTCGCGGACCCGTCCCATGCGGCGCGAATAACTTGCTATTTGATGCTTGCAGAGCCATGCAAGGATCGCCGGCAGGCTAACCCGACTCCCGGCTCATAATATTAGCTTGCGGTGGGCCAAACCACAAGCACAATTTATGGAGAGTAAAATGCGAATAAAAACGCTCCCCAATTTTTGGCTACCCTTGGTGTAAAAAGTGTAGCCTTGCGCCGATGAAGGAGGAACTTTTGCCCGCTAAGCGCAACAGTGTTGTAGGACGGAGGTGGTCCCGACTCGGTCCCGGAGGTGGACCACGTGAGAACATTTAATGGAGGGGCAGAACGGAACCTATGCCATTTGTCGCTCTCGCTCCCTGCCTCGCTCGTTCTCTTTCGCTCCATCTCCAGCTGGCCTCGTTCTAGAGGGTGAGCTGTAACACCAATACTTACTCTGTTCCGTGGCCTGGTCGCGTACCCTGGGTCCTTACACCGCCGATGGCTGACGGCAACGCTCTGCGGGCTTTTGTTTTGCTTCCTCGCACTCACTCGCGCTCTCTTGCTCTTTCTTCCTCCTCGTACTCATTCACACATACACGAGCCGCCTGTGTCCTGTGTCTGCACCAAAATAAACGCATACATACGCAGCCTGCCAGCAGAGTGCACACGTGGTACGCGCGACGACGGATGCGTGCTTAGCGTGAGCCAGAACCCACTTTGCTCCGTGCTTTTCTAAGTTTGGTGCTCATTGGGCCGTTGCACCATTGTCACTGCGGTAAACGGACGCCGCCCGGAAAACGGACGTCTGCGTGATATTCGCGTTCACAGGACACTGGTCAGTCGGTGAGCCACGAATGGGCCTCGCTCGATGCGAAGCAGCACATTCACCGCTTTGCGTGTATGAATTTAGGCAATTTTCACACGAGCTGCACTCCCGTTAAAAAGGCTTGAATCGTTGCAGTATCTGACGCGAACTCGTGGCTCGTTGAAGTAAATTGACTTAGGCGCGGCACATTCCAGGGGGCGCTAGACGCCTATCTAGACGAGTAATTTGCTTCAACTTTAATTCGATTCACTGCTTCACGGTACAACCACCAAGACGGAACCGGGCGCCAAGACGGCAAATCACGCGTCAAAATGCAGCATTATCTTGGCGGCTGCAGCCACACCAACACTCACGCACACACACAAACACACACGTTGCGACGACGACGCGGACGACGGGAAAAAAATGAACGGCCGACGACGGCAACGGCTGTCGTGTGCTGCGGATGATGATGTCGACCCGAGCGCACCGATGGTCGAAGGTTTACTCCGCGTTTGCTGCAGCACCGAGCACGGTTAAGGCCAAAATTTATACTAAACGCAAAGCACCGTCGATGCCCGACGACTGATACGGCCGTCGTCGTCGTCGTCGAGTTCGGCTTCGGCTGCCAGGGTGACCAGCTTGCGGCTAGCTGTCAACCCGGCAGAGGATGGCCTATCGTGTGTGCGAGCGTGTTTGCCATTCATAAACAACAGCGGCCGACGGCAACGATGGTGTCCGGGTGCGCATGCTCCGGGAGTAACCGGAGAGAGCCGTCGGGATGTCGGCACTGCACTGCACTTTCACTGCGGCCGGCTAGAAGGTATAGCTGGCGGAAAGCGATCTCCCCGGCGCGCAAGGTGGAGCTTTTCCTTGATGGCGGAACTACTCCGCAAAAAGCAGATCAAGATTACTTGTTTGGTTGGAATTCGACCAAAATTATGTTGGCAATACTAGATATCAAGTATTGACAGACATTGCGCAGATTGACA
The DNA here is from genome assembly GCF_943734635.1 of Anopheles cruzii. Taxonomy (NCBI): domain Eukaryota; kingdom Metazoa; phylum Arthropoda; class Insecta; order Diptera; family Culicidae; genus Anopheles; species Anopheles cruzii. The sequence goes on from NC_069145.1 coordinate 78,305,475, forward strand.
TTCAAAAAATGACTTTTTCGTCCGTTTTCGAGTTTTGGGTTCTGATCTTAGTAGTCTTGTGCGTACAGTTTTTATGTCGAAATACGTTACACAATGTAGTAGGCTAACTTTTGACATTAGGAGTGAGGATTACCATAAAAGTGGAACCATTGGAACCTCATTTTTGTGTGGCTTTTGAAAACCTTTAATAATACATTTATTATAATTTTCGAATTTCGAATTAAGTAGTGATCTGAGTCTGAAATAAACTGATAAAATGAGGTTTGTTTTATTTCTATCGCAGAATCAAGCAAATAGGGATCACTTTTGTTCTATTATTTTATTTTACAGGACGCAAATTGAACAATCTTTGATATTTGAAGAGAAAAAGCAAGTGCTGCCAATGCCTGACATCCCAATTGACGTCGTTTGATGCTCATTTTAGTCATCCGTTAGTCAATTTCAATAATCACCGATGGATCAGCGGCCGGCGATTGTAATACTTTTCCCCCGGGGGGGAAACACGCGTGAGAAGCGCCGTGAGCCGTGAGAGCACGGCCATGAAAATCAATAACCTTCAGTCGAGCAGATGTTGTCGGCGCACTGTTGTCGTCGTTGTTGCAAGCGACCCGTTTTCGGTACCGCGTGACCAGTCCATCAGTTTCGCGGTGGTATGTTTAGTGGACACCGTGTTCTCCATCACCACCCGGTGCTTATTGTTTCGAACCAACGACAATCGAGCCCACTGTGCCGAGCATAGCCGGAAAGGGTAAGGATCCATCGGAAAGGATTTCACGCGAAATTGGCAGCCAATTTGCCCTCGACTTGGCAGAGAGCACGCCGACGACACTCGACGTTGTTTGCCAGCTGTCAAACGCGTTGCTGGTGTCGTTTGGTCACCAGCTGACGCTCGGCTGCACCACTACCACACAAAAATGGGCATCGAGGATGCCAACGCCGGTGTGAGAGTCCTGCTCCCGGTGGTTCCGGTGGCCAAAGTGCTGTTCGTTGGTTGCGTTTTCAATGTGAACTGTGTTGTGTAAACAAAACTCGCTCCTCGAATGATAGTGCGCAAGTTGGACTGTCCTGCTAGTGGAAGCAATTTGCCTGCCTTATTTGTCCAAGCCCAAGAGGCAAGAGTTACGCGCCACAGGAATTCTTTGGCCGACCCATGGTGCGGCTGGTGCCAAAATAATTCCACGTCACGTCGTACGGATTAAAGTCGAACGTTGCCGGCAACCGTAGCCGAGGCGAGTAATTCGTTTGATTTATGGTAAATTTGACTCGGGCGGTCGAGCGCTGTTTGTCGAAATTACAACCGAAAAGTGTACGCAAATAAACGGAGGATAAAAAACGCAGGAAGACGAGGCGAGTGTCACGCAAATGAATCATTAATTTTAGCGGAACTGCTTGACCTATAAAAAGGCCCGTCGCCTACTGAGACGAGGGCTTTTGTAAGAAGCTTTTCTTTCGCACGGAAGAAAGCTGCCCACGAATGTTCGTTTTTCTATAAATATCCCGTTCGTTCCCGTTTGGATCGCCGTCTTTTCTCCGGGAGCGGCTTACGCTAGGATATTATTGAAACTGTAGTTGATTGACACAATTTGGAGGAATCGCTCGAGCGATCGAAATAGACGTCCAAGAAGTAGTTGTTTAGAAAAAACGTAAGAGCAACAAAACCTTGTCTTTATATACCTTTCAAAAAAATCAACAGGAGTCCATTAATAATTATTTTCTTCTTACTTTAGTCTTTCTGCAACATAATCCAGTTCCGGTCCAATGATCCATTCCACCATGTTGGTTCTTAGAAATGAACAAAAATCTCGTTTTCCGCTGGTGGATGCCTTGTCACAGACGGAACCATGGATGCTGCTGGTGGTGGTGGCGGACCGATAACAAGTATCGATTCCGATCATTTAATCCATCTCGCTACGTCAATTTCATTTTGGCTATCGTTTACGTTCAATACCTCCCGCGTCCTCCCCGAAAGCCACTATTGCCAGGCCTCAAAAGGAACGACGGAAGAACAGCTAAATATTGACCTTTTGGCCTTAAATGGTGCTGACCCGGTTTTTTGCTTCCGCTGGCGGGCGATGCTGCGACAAAATGTTGGATTTTATATTTTTGACTTTCGGGACAGAGTGAGAATATCGGATCCAGCTCCGCGAAGGCACCGGAGATGGGACCGAGTGGGTCGAATCGAAAGTATGTCATCCGTTGCCGGTGTATCGTTTCTGTTAGCTTAGGTCGTGCGATTGAGTGTCCGCTGAAGAGTGGTCCATTAATTAATTTGTAACCAAGCCAAGTTTTTCGAAACGGTTCCGATTTTATTTTCCGAATAACAACCTACTGCACGATTTTGGGGTCCAACATTCGGATATCTAAAGGAGGTGACCTTGCAGTCATAGAAATCCTTCTTATTCCCGCTCATTTTGATGTCCTTCCCAACCGAGGGTGGGTCAGTCGGTCCGGTTCCGCAGCCCCGTAGCACTGCCAGCATCCCATTTTTTGTATTAAGTGCTAAATGTATATCTAGCTACATCGACCCACAGTAGTCCTGCGCGCGGCCGTTGCCGGCAGGACGCCTGCTGTCGCATGAATAAAAGATCAGGCTCGTTACAGCAGTAAGTGTTTCGCTCCCGTTATGTCTTCGTTCGGTGGCGTTAGGCGCATGTTTGGAGATCGAATAGATAAGGGATGTCTCAAATTTAAATGCCGCTCGCTACTGGCTCTTTGTTTGGCAAATATTGGCCGACAGAAATTGAAGACATACATTTTAGTAATAGAGTTGTTTCAGCGACATGTAGCGACAAATTTCATGTGAATTAAGAAGTTCACAACAATTAAGTGTCAGCTGCCTTAACACTCTCAAGATTCAGATAATCTTTTCTATAGTGCCGTAAGAGATAGGCTCAACGAAAATGGATTGGTTTCTTTCTCTTTTAGATCGACTTCTGAAAGGTCGGGACTTCAACAGCTTTCAAGGGTTTTCGAGCGTACACTGCGCCCCCGACGGGAGCCTATTGTCACTAAATCACGCCCCTATAAAAATCCAAAGGACCTTTGACGCCCCTCCGATACTACGGCTCTTCTCTCCGACTCATCGTTCGGTGGTGGGTGTCGAGTAGCGTCCCTTGGTCTAGTTCTTCGGTGCCTTTGATCACGTGGGTTTTAAGAGGATATTAAAGAACTTCAGAATGGCTGTGGATCACCAGGCGGCAGACCTCCGGCGAACCCTTGATTCGAGCGTCGCTCTCATAAACCCACATTTATGATGGGATCGGATTTGGGGTCTGTTTTGTGTTCCGTTAAACTTTGCGCTTTCACTTTCTTAAAGCCACATTTCACATCTTAACTCTCGATTTGACTTCAACGAACACGAAGAAGCCATCCAACGTTAATCAGCTTCGAAAGCTCATCTTTCCTTTTGTCACTCACTTTAAATCCTGAAACGGCGGCCTCCCTGCGGCCCGAACAGAAGACGGCGTTATGATAAATGAGCCACAGCGTCTTCGGCTTCGTCTGGCTGATTAATTGGCCTCCCTTGTCCTCGTTACTTGTCGGCATTTTAAGGTTCGCGGCGTTGAGAACCTTTTCGTCCCTCCAGCTGGCTGGCTGACTGGCTGGCCTCGGGCAAAACAGTCAGGCAGGACAATAATTGGGACCGGAAAGGCAGTAATTGAAAATAAATTAATGAATTTCGGTGCGGTTGATTGATGTCCGGTCGCCGGACGTGCCACGTGGCACGACGCGAGAAGTAATGGATATTTGAAACCACGTTGGTGTGGCGTGCCTCCGAGCTCGAAAGTTCGGAACGACCCCACTCATGGTTGTGGTGTGGCTGAAAACACGTCCTTTGGTGGGCGTCGTCATTTAAAATTCTTTCTAATTACTGTTTCCTGTTCCGTTCCGGTGTAGTTCCCGCACCGTTAAGATGGGGAATCTTGTTCGGAAGACAAATTGGAAGAAAGTTTTCGCGACGTTCGTTTGATCATCACCTTAAGCACTCCGTAACAACTTCCTTTTGCGCAGATGGTCAATTTCGCGATGAAAACACGGACACGACGGTGGTGAGGTGAGTTGAGATGTTCGCTCCGCATTACGTCGTTTCCGTTTCACGGTGCACCCGTGACACGGGATGAACAGGATCGAGAACGTGGCACCACGAACCGTGTTAACCGTTCGCAACTCCGAACATCGCACCGAACGAAGATGTTTCCCGCTGATGTGCGATGGTGGAAAGTTTGAGAGGTGGGTTTTTGAGCTTCTTACCGAAAGCCCGCCAAATGTGCAAGAATGTGCAGCGTGCGCCCTTTCTCACGTTTGAACTGCGATGCACCGGCACGGAGTGAGCGGAAAAATGCAATTTAAATTTCAAATTGTGCACCATTTCATGCTTTCCGGTTTTCCGCCGTTGCACGAAACAATCGGTTTTCGGATCGTGTTCTGGTTCGGTTGCATTCCCCGGTTGCAAAATGCAAAAGGCTTAGCGTGGAACGAATGGGTAAAACATTGACTTATTTCCGGAAATTGAATTCCTTATCATGCCTTCCGAGCGACCGACATTTTTATGGGACGTTTCAGTTGCCGAAGCATGCAAACGCAAACGACCTTTAAGAAGTTTAGGGTTCATTTCAGCCAAATTTCAGCATTTTAATGCGCCCTCAATCACCTCCGGGTGCGCATTAGATTGAATCCGCCGCTGAAAGGCGCTGGAAAGTGAAGCGTATCAAATCCGAATCAACGGATGCGTGGTATGCCAAACAACCTTCCTTCGAGCTGGCCGTTCGTATGAGGAATGCTTTTGAAGTGCGTCGCTTGATAAGCCAATTATCACACCCGGAACGCGAGTAGTACGCGGTGGATGGTCGCGCCGAGTCCGGGCTATCACCGATCCGATGGCATAATCCGCGTATGGCCCCGCGCCACGTTGCTGTCGGCACGGAATCGAAAAGGTCCGCGGGCGGCACCATAAATAGAGGTTGGGCCAAAGTGGCCACGATTCGCCAACTGGTGCCGGCCGGCATATGGTGCGGTCCGATTTGCGTGTTTTATTGATAAGAGCTCTCGAAGCCCCCCGAGTGGCGGGTGCGCCGAGTACGTAGTGAAGACGTAAATAAGGTTGTATTAGTCACGAAGTGTGTTGCGCACGCGAAGGAGGGGAACGACTTTTTCTAAGGGAGCACGTAATACTGTCTGTAATCTCTAATCTGTTGCCATAATTTTGCCCCGTATACTTCCAGCATCACCAGAGCAGAGATTGGCGGCGGCAGCACTTCGGATAGGATCGAACCGTCGAAACGTGTGGTGGGGCGACAGTGTGAAACCACGGATTTCACGGCACGGCATACGGAACGGGGTCGTAGTCCTGCTCGCTGGCGAAAGTGAATTCTCCGTCGATCGTCGCATTAGTCGAAACCAATGGCAATGGAGTTCGATTCCGGTTCCGCTGAGCTGAACCAACGGATAGCCGAGTGGTTGCGCTGGGATAAGGTTGGTTCCGCTCACGAACACTCACGCTTTCGCCCGGTTCGCTACTGACTGTTCCTCGGCTGTTCTTTTTTTCCTTGCAGAACGAAAAAACCTGCGATGAAATACGTGACCTGGCGGAGCGTGGCGAATGGGAGACGCTTCGAGGACGGCTCCTGCAGCGGCTTACCTTCGGCACGGCGGGACTGCGCGGTGTCATGCACGGTGGCTTCAACGCCATGAACGACCTGGTGGTCATCCAGTCGGCCCAGGGGCTGGCCAAGTATCTGCTACAGTGCTACCCGTCGGCCGAAGACCGCTCCCGGGGCATCGTGCTCGGTTACGACGGGCGGTACAACAGCAAACGGTGAGCAAACTGGTGGTCTCCGAGCTCGAACTCGAACTCTTCACTCGATTTATGCTGCGGTGAACATTGGCACGCTCCGGGTGCACCAGCGTGGGTCGTGACTCAACAGCGAGCGTAGCTTTTGCATGCATTTGTTTGTTGCCTTTTCTGAGTTAATGTAGACAGAAGCGCTCATTATCAAATGAAAACTGCTCTACACTAACACCGCAGGCAACGGAACGATAAACGTAAAACTAATTCGAGTTTCCTCCAATTATGCACCCAATGCGGGCCGGACGGGACTGCTTTCTTTCGTCGTTTCATCGCCAGGTTCGCCGAGCTCAGTGCGTGCGTATTTCTGAACGAAAACATTCCCGTTTGGCTGTACGGCCGCACGGTCGCCACACCGTTCGTACCGTTTGCCGTGCTGGAGCTGAAGTGTTTGGCCGGCATCATGGTGACGGCTTCCCACAACCCGAAGGAGGACAATGGCTACAAAGTTTACTGGACCAACAGTGCCCAGATCATCCCACCGCACGACAGAAACATCCAAGCGTCGATTCTGGAGTGCTTGGAGTAAGTACCGAAAATAGTCCTGTAAGGCTGTTACCGACGACGGGTCATACAGCAAGGTGAATATTGCAAACGGTGAACGGTGTACTGAATTGTTAATTTTCCGGAGAAGCCGGAAAAGTTTTAATAGTTTCAGTAAATGTCGGAGTTCAGCAAATCAAACTTTTAAAAGCGACCTGTTGGCGTCGTTCTCTACCTGTTTCCGTTTTACAATCTCGAGCCGTCAAGGTAGCCGTGTTTAAAAACTTCTGTCTTCAAACATCAAATGTTTTCGAAACGATCGAAGAAGTCGTTGAACAAATTCACCAAACGGTTGTCCAGAGAAACTTTGTAAATTCACTCAACAAACTTTTAACAATTGAAATGTTTGAAAGTGTTGATAATGGTGAAGAGGGTTCAGAATTTCGAATCACTGCATCGTTTTGAATTAACGCTTTAAGTGAAATGCAAAACCGATCCTAAGTGAAACCAAAAACCCATCGAAAATTACTACCCGTCTGGGGAAAGCGGCAATTTCGCCACGAGACCCCGTTAACTTGCCGCGGCCAGAGGGCAGGACAGGCGCTTTGGTTAAGGTTTTCTACGATCACTAGACTGTGCTTCGGTCTTGAAAGTCGACCTTACTTGGAGGCGGAAAAAGAACGGTGGTAGAACCGACCCAGAGGGGGTTTTATGGTGAAGCCATTGGCGACGGTCTTCGGTGCTCCTTATATTGATCCTCCGGTGAAACAGCTGGCTCGTGGCGCGCGAAGCGGAATCAACATGGCAGTTTCTTCCCCACCAACGACGCAGCGCCAGCGAGGGCAAGCCTCCCGCAGAGGTTAGGGTTTCTTCCGTTGTGGTTTTTACGCTCACCGAGCAGCGCAGCTGTAGGAATTAATAGTAAGAAACGGGATATTCCGGCACTTTGGAAATTAGTTTCGCACGGTCGGTGCACTAGCGGTGGCGGTCGGTGGCCTGGAAGAGTTGAGCAGAGTCGCGGCAGTAATAACAATTTATGCCAGCCCCACCGGAAACGGAGAAGTTTGAACCCAAGGAAGCTCACAAGATGGTGAGATGGTTAAAGACGGGAAAGTCGCAAAAGTGTCGCGTCACGCCAGACACCGAGAGTAAGTAGATGGATTGCCGTCGGCGGTGGCAAAAAGGATGATGTGGATTTGCAAAAGATTATGCTAACATCAGTGTCTGCATCCGTTGCTATGATCCGTTGCTAGGGTGCCCTCACCGGAAGAACAATTTTCTTCGGTTAGCGAATGACATTACATGAGCCAAGGAAAAGCAGTTGATTACTTTCATCCTCTTCTCTCGCAGACCACTGGCGTCCTCGTGGAATCTTGATCTGCTGGTTTCGGACCAACTGCACGATCCGTACGACAAAATGACGGAGCTTTACTTCCGCAAGCTGCAAGCGAACGTTCCGAAGGCGTTCATCAGCGACTACAACACGGGCAGTGCGCTGCGTTTCGTCTACTCCGCCATGCACGGTGTCGGCTATCCGTTCGTGCAGCGCGCGTTCGAGTGTGCCAACCTTGCCGCGGTCGTCGCGGTGCCCGAGCAGCGCGATCCGGATCCCGAGTTTCGCACGGTCAAGTTCCCCAACCCGGAGGAGGGCAAATCGAGCCTGGTGCTGTCGATGCGACTGGCGAACGAAACCGGATGCGGCGTGATACTGGCCAACGATCCGGACGCCGATCGGTTGGCCTGTGCCGAGAAGGACGCCAAGTAAGATCAAAAGCTGTCCTTTGGAGGGGCGAGAGTGACCGAGCGAGCGAACTCACGATTGCTGTTGCTTTTCTGTTGGCCTAGGGGCGAATGGCGAGTTTTCAGTGGCAACGAACTGGGGGCGCTGCTGGGCTGGTGGTCCATTCGGTGCTACCGGGAACAGTATCCGGACCAGAGTCTGTCTGATTGCTATCTGATTGCCAGCACGGTGAGCAGCAAAATGTGCCGTTCCATCGCCGCCATCGAAGGGCTCCAGTTTATCGAAACACTGACCGGGTTCAAGTGGATGGGTAAGTAGATTCCGGATTAGGGTTTCTGTGCGTTGCGTTGGTTCATTAGCGACCAATAGAATATCGATTCAAAATGTGCGATGGTCACTTGTTTCTGAGGCAATTCGGGGTGCTTTGGAGACCCGTGTCCAAGTCCTTGTTGATTGTGGCGTCCTGACTTCTTGAAGTCGTTACGTGATAAGTCGTTTGTAGTTATTGAAACGGTTAGAACGGAATAATCGAATACGATTCTATATTTCTAACAAATAATTTCGTGTGTAACGAAGTTCTCCAGTTCCGTTAGTTTAATATGATAAGTAGGTTGGTAGCATGATAAGCTTGGTTTCTGGTACGTCAAAGCGAAGTAGAATAAGAAAAACAATCTTTAACCAGCACTGCTTGAACTGGAAATGTGATGCGCAACGACGACGGAATGCTAATGCAGGCCAGAACTGAGCTCGGCACCTTGTTTACCTTACCATGCATCTGCCTGAATTTGACCTTCTGTTCACAGGGGAGAATTCTATAGCGAAGCGAGCGAGTTTGTTGAAGGAAAACATTTTTATAGAGACTTGAGAATAATCATTTCCGGCTGGCGTTGTTACACACGAATGCTTGTTTTAGTCTCATAAACTCCTCCGCAAACGTCCGCCGTGCGATTTCATTTCATTAAAATGTTCATTAGGGAGATTAACAATTACGAAATGTACATTTTCATATCCCAGCGAAAGCACCTTCCCCCGTGGTAATTGTTTTTCTATCTCTCCGTCGTCGTTCGCTAGGCAATAAATCGGTGGAACTGCTGGCCCAGGGCAAAACGGTGCTGTTTGCGTTCGAGGAAGCGATCGGTTTTATGTGCTCGCCAACTGTGCTCGACAAGGACGGTGTCAGTGCGGCGTGCCACCTCGCGACGATGGCCTGCTACTTGCGCGCCACCTCCAACCAGTCGCTGGCCGACAAGCTGAACGAGCTGTACGATATCTACGGGTTCCACTGCACGAGCACTTCGTATCACTTCTGCTACGAGCCGCCCGTCATTGAGCGTGTCTTCAAGCGCATCCGCAACCTGGACCCGGCCAACGGTCCGGCGGACCAACGGTACCCCCGGGCCATCGCCGGTGGACGGTTCAAGATAGCGAACGTACGGGATCTTACGACCGGGTACGACTCCTCGCAGCCGGACGGAAGGGCCATACTGCCGACGAGCAGCAGCTCCCAGATGATAACGTTCTCGTTCGAAAACGGTGCCGTCATCACACTGAGGACGAGTGGCACCGAGCCGAAAATCAAGTATTACGCCGAAATGTGCGCCCAGCCGGGACAACGGTGAGTTTCCGGGCAGGATTCGCGACGGGAGCTTTCGATTGTCGCCAAAGCTCTGGCGGTTCAAAGTTCTGCTCGACTTCGTGTTCACGTTCGAGTAGTCGAGCAGTTGCACAGGGTGCCACGAAGAACCGCTTAACTAACGGTCTCTAATTTTCTGTCTCTGTCTGCTTGCAGCGATTGGGCCGGATCGAGATCGACGTTGCGCGAGATGGTCGAGGCTATCGTTGAGGAGCTGCTGCAACCGGAAGTAAACAATCTTACCCCAAGGTCGGATTAATTCAACAAGGGGCGGTGGTCGTCGAAAGTGGGGCGGCGGGGTTCCGAACCTTCCGACAACATTTACGCCACTCGCACAGTAATAAGCGCATCTTCACTTCTTGGCACAAGCGATCGGAAACGTAACGGAGAATGAAATCTCGTCGAACCATTCCGCCGTGCACATGGCAGTGCGCGATCATCGTATAACGAGAACGATAGAAACGTGAACAAATGAAACCAGAAGCTTTCCGAGGCATGCATCGATTGACAATTACTATTTTACTATATTTACTGACCCATAAGTTGCTGTAAGAATTGCAAAGCTAGGTAACAGTTCCCGTATGTTTAATTGAAATTTCGTTTCAACGAATTCGTAGAGAACAGCTAAACGTATGTATCTCTCCCGTTCCGACGGGAGGCAACGTTCCGAACGTTGAAAGGAAATATCTTAATCCCAGCAAATATGTTCGCTTGAAGACACCTAGAATTTGTTTGTTGTCTATTTATTTCTCTTCAATAAATGTGTTCTAATGAGTGAGTTAAACAGAGCGTGTGATTCAATCAACCCAAACACCGGCGTCCGCTTCGGACAGAACACTTTTCTTCACACAGAGTGATCCAAAATACAATGAACACGATGTCGCAGCATTTTTGTTCGTCGTTTATTTTGCTCATTCTAAGTTCTTTTTCAACTAAAAATCTTCCATCTTACAACTACTACAAATCGGGAGCCGACGGAGCACAATTAGTGTGGGCTTCGAGCGAAAGCATTATAAGCCTCTTCTTCCGCGTTCGGATCCAGATTGGAATACGTCACTTGTGCCGCTCCTTGATGCCTGTGACGGATGTGTGTGCGTTCCCACCATCAGAGCACCCATGCGATGCACCACCAGACCTTTGGTATTAGGTACAGACACGTTCCTGGCCTTGCGGGCGGCCGGTCAAATAAACCACCAACGGATGGCTTCTCTCTATACACAGTAGAAAACAAATGCGATCTGTTTGCCAGCAAACAATCATAAACAACGTGTGTCTGTGTGTGTGGATGTGTGTTTGTGTGTGGTGCTTGATTTAACAATTAACTTATCAGTATCATAGGCTAGAGTTAGTACCATTTGTGACAGTTTGATATTTGAGCGTTACGGACACGCTCCGTTCCGACACGGGAAACACTTGATCGGCAGGGACCGCCATAAAACGGTAAGAAATGAAAGTACAAAAACAAATAACGATAGTCTAACGTGGTAGTGTGTCAATAAATTATAACAATTTTGCCGCGGGACCGTCGCGACACGCACCCGTCCGGTGGCCAGACCGCGTACGGGTCGATCGCGACCCGCACCCACAACGCACTGGCATCCTCTCCAAGCGCGTTTAGCCGTTCAGTTTCTTGTAACAGGTAAAATCACAACACTCGGCCGACGGGTCACACGCCTCACAAGGATTGCCGGGCGGCTGCTGCGGCTCCTCGCTGGACCCGTTCCGCCCGATCCGATGCTCGCTGCCATTACCCTGCTGGGCTGCCTTGTTCCGGACGCACTCCCACTGCGCCCGGTTGCTGTCGATCGTGGCCAGAAACGCGTCCGTTTCGGGGAATATCTGCACCAGAATCTCGAACGTTGGCCGTATGACGGTGGTAAGGAATTCGATCTGCAGCATCGGAATGCACGCCTTCTTGCGGTCCATCATCTCGTTCGGCCGCAGCCCCATCTGCTTCTCCAGATCACCTTCGGCGAAGAACTCCGCGTACACCAGGTGCTGCAACCGAGAAACCGCGATCGTCAGTAACAGATTTATGGGATCGACCAATAACGACGGGGTACCTTACCGCTACGTGCTGGACCGTTTTCCACGACTTGACCTGATCGTTCAGATCGCAGCAGGTGATCATTAGCGACAGCAGCAACCGCTGGTTGGCGCCCTCGGCCAGGTTCTCCGACCGGAGCTTCTTCAGCCGGGGCAAGATGCGGAAGTGGTTCGCCAGATCGGTGGCCAGTATGAGCTCGCGCACATAATCGATACACTCCTTGAACTCGCCCGTCGACAGGCCGTCCAGTATCTTGCTGCTCGAGTCGTTCAGGATGCAGATGGCCTGCGACAGGTGGTGACGCTCGTTGACGCTACCCTCGCTGCTGTAGAGCCGGGCCAGCGGGCTGCTCGTTTGCGTCTGGTACGAGTTGCTGATGCCCCGGTGGTCCAGATCGTGACAGAAGGCGGCGATCAGAAAGGAGAAGCCTTGCATTTTGCTACAACACAGAGGAACTCGTCAGCACCCTCTTTTTCGCCCTCTTCCGGCGGTCCGTTCGACTTACGTAATGATGCCTCGCTCGAAAAGCCGCAGGTTCTTCATCAGCGAGTAGGCAAAGTGCGCCACGGAGAAGGCATGCCACCAGTTGTGGTACGGCGTGTCCCGGTAGCCCTTCTGCACCAGCAGCACGAAGCGGGCCAACTTGTACTCGTGGATCTTGAAGCTGGCGACAAAGTTCAGATCGTAAAACATGCGCATCGAGAGCTGCACCGACAGGGAGTGATCGCGGACGTCGCGCGGACAGAAGTCAAAACGCGGGAACGTCTGGTAAAGCTCGTCCTGCGTTCGGGTCGGTTCCTTCACCGCTTCCAGCGCGTGGTTCACTTCCGTATCGGGGACCTGCGAATGAGGCACCGTTACAGTTCTTGTGACAGCTCACCGATTAAACCATATTTTTCTTTTTTTTCTAGGAAGCACTTCCAGACGATCCACCTTTTTAATTCTTTTCAATGTAACTCCTTACCTTCATATGGTACAGCAACAGTTCCTGGGAAAGTTTGTAGCGTGCTTCCGCCTTCTGGACCTGCTTATGCACCAGGGCGTGCATAATGCTGATGCCACAGTAGACGGAGAATGCGGTGGCCACTTCCTCGTCGCATTTGTCGAAATGGAACCCATTAAGCTGCGGGTGGGAACGAGAGAAGAAGAACCAATGGAAGTAAGTTTGCACTCTTAGAAGTGAGCGAAAAAAGTTGTAGAAAATTGACCGCCAAACAAGCTGAACAAGTCAATCGAGAACATCAATTCAGTGCGATTAGCTACCGGTTAGGCAACCACTCTTGGGCTAATCCCTAATCGGGTAGATAATCGACCGTTCGATAAGATACACTTAATGCCGCGTGGGGATACGGATTGGCGTATGATTGGAAGCACAACCGAGGTACCGATGTCATACAGTCACGCAGTCTACCGCTGGAAAGCAGTTCGATTAGCGACGAGGCACTTTCCTGCACCATTACGCCCGGAGAGGGTGCTCTTCCGGGTCGTTCCTTCCCGATATGCTTCATGTCATCCGGGAAAAGCCAACGATGGGGTGGACTGGGACTAAAAATCAGTCGGTAAACATAAAAGCGGAACTTCCATAGAAAGCGGTGCCTACATTGTGGTGCATGGCAAGCGAAACATTCTTGGAAAGTGGCCCGCAGCCAAGGACACGGTGCAGCGAACGTGATGGGTTCCGGACAGGGATCGAAAGATGCGGTGGAATGCACGCGCCCGGCGGACGCTGTTGTAACGCAGTGCAGGCACTCTCGGGATTGCCCGGACCGGGCCATGCCGGGCTTGCACGACAACGACGCCGAGAGAATACATTCTACCAATCTGCAACTGTGATTGCTTTCGTGCACTTTCCGTTTTTGTTCCTGGTCGCTGTTGCGTTTTTATCGGTGCTTCCGCTGTACACGGTACAGATTCGGTCGTCGTCGAACTCGTCATCATCGTGCACCGCCTGCTGCTGCAGCTGTGTGCCCCACGGAAATGCGAAAAACTCGGTATTGAAATCCATACTCGGGACGGGGGACGGGAAATGATGGTCGACGGATGACGAAGGGGTTTGCGCCTTCTTTGCGATGGGTTTACATTTTAAAAGGGTCGACAATATCCTCTTAGAGGGCACAATGAACATTCGCAACACGGGAACATGTGTCATCTGGGCCAATCTCTGAATCGGGCTGGAGAGTGCTGTTTGACAATCGACCGAACTGAACACAATGGAGATAATGGAACTAGGCTCCGGGCTCCGACTCCGAGGATGAGAGTTAATAATTGGCAGACTCAAACCAAATCGGCATTCGAAATACGGGACTCGGTGCCGGGTGTGGTTCCCGATGAGGATTGACCGAAATATATTATCTACCATATGGGAGGGGTAATAATGTCGTTATCACCATAAATAGGATCTCCAGTTTTAGTAGACCCATCACAGAAAGGTAATTAAAGTGCCAAAGTACAGGGGTCGGGCCCTCGAGGCAGAGCATCGGACATTCATTTGTGGTTTAATAATTCCACCACATGTATGGCATCCGGGCGATGTAGGATGCAGCTGGAGGTGGCCGGAGGAGAGTGATTATGGTTGTAATGATGGTGCACTTGAAGGACGCAGGGACCACAATATGTACCCCGCCTTTCCATATCGACGAGTTCTATTTGTTTTGACCTATTTTAATGAACACTCGGTCCTAGATGTCCTTGCAATGGGATAGCGATTGATCTATAAATGCCACAAGAACAAAGTGGAACTTCCTGCGGTAAATTTCTGATGTTTTGGGTCCGCTTCGAGTTTTAAATTATTTTGCACTATTAAAAGGATCGAATGCTAACTTGATGAATTCAGTTTTCATGGCACATATTGACATATGACACAGCCAAGAGCACTTGATCGATCTGTCGATAGCGGGGAAGTTACGAGCAGTCATCGCTCACTATGATAATGCCGAACTGCTAACCAGCCGAAATACTAATCAACTCGTATTCGCTATATTTTGAAATTTAGAACAATTGCTCCTAATCGTTTTTAAATATGCTAAAAAAGGTTTAAACCCGATTTTATTGATTTTTCGAAACAAAACGATATTTACGACAGAGATATCAAAACTAAAGGCATCTATTGCCTAGATAATATGTTAATTTCTCATACAATGAACTGAAACCATGACGAGGCGTCCCGGCCAACTTTGTGGACTTTTTTTGCATTTTAAAAGAGCTCTAAAGTTTTTTTGCATGAGGGAACTACGCTGCACACGATCAATACGGTCAAGAAAATTGCTGCAGGCTCGTAAACTTGACGCTAAAGACTTTTTACAAGTGTCACTAAGAATACACTAAGAGTTTCACAAATTGTTTCTTCAACTGCACAAGGGTAACCCATCCGGGTAAACGGAAAGTTGTCGAACAAAACACACTTTTTGTTCTCAAAGAAACCACCTTATTCGACACTGAGCCGAGCTTTGTGTTGGCCACAAGGAGCTCGATGCATTCCACTAGCGCGGCGCAGCTCGAGGAAGAACCTCACCACCGGTGAAACTTTCATTCGTGGCAGGGAAAACTTTAAAGTACTGTGTTTTCACTCAACACAACACCATCGGAGGCCACCCGAAGAAGGTTTGGCGTCCCTTTTACGGCTCGGAGGACTCGCCACCAGGAGCGGATGGAGAAAGTTATTTATTTTAAGAATAGTAGTGTCTCAGCGAATCATTCAGCTTTAGACACGTAGCTGTTGTGTTGGCCAAAAGACGGCTTTTCGTCATGCTTCGAGTAATATTTGAATAAATTGGCAAAGTTTTGCGTCTTGCCTCGGTAGACTTTGCCGGTTCCCGAATATCGACAGCAACCTGTTCCACGTTCACCGACTACCGGGGGTAGTCGTTTTGCCGAACATCTTCAAAATAATAACAAATGGCCAATCCAATCGGGCCGCACCAAGCTTAGTACACCACAAAAATATAGAGCGACATTATCGATAAACTTTTGCGCTCCCATGGGTTGGCTTTCGGGGGATATCGGGGCCCCTAGCGACAAGGACCTAGGACTTGTCTTCACAAATGTTCACTAGAATTTGCGCCTTTGCAGCCAGTGTGCCATTTAGTGAATGTTCTTTCCGCAGCTACTCAAACCGAACGTGCCAATGGTTGTCGGACGCAACTTCGGCTTAGGCAGTGCTTTATGAGCTTTCGTGCGGTGCCAGTGATTCCGCTTCGGTAGTTGGCTTGGCAGTGCGACATCATACGACCATAAAAATCTCATTTCCCAACTTGATTTTAGGGCAGGCACGCCGCAGCACGGATCGTTCATCGCTGTGCGTGCCGCGACCAAACAAAACCCCAAACTGAAATTGACGGTCAGCGAAAAGAAGAAGCGCAAACATCGTAAACCTTTCGACCAAACATGAAGGTTCCCCGTATGCGAGCCGCCGCATTCGCAGACCGTGGCAGAACTCTGACAAATTTCCATCCGCAGAGCCTCCTAACCCTTCTCAAATTGAATTAGGTCGACTGACTAAATGCTAACCGTTTCAATTATCGCGATGACCGATACGCGCAGTCCTGTCGTCCCTAGTTTGGGTCGCCCATCACCAGGCAAGTCTTACGTTTTAATCGATTGATATACTCTATGCTGATTTCTTTTGACGGAGATTCTAACGGAGAGGTTGCATACCTTTTACACAAACCGTTCGATTCTACCGAAAACATTAGCGCGAGTTCGATGACACTTTCGAAGTGATTCGGATTCCGAAAAGAGTGCAGAACCGAAGGTCGCAGCACACGACCCTTAATCCCGCCCGAGAGCCGGCCCGAGAGAGAAGGTGGCCTAGCAAGGCACTGGGCACCGGTTGCTGATGGAATGAGATTAATTCAATCAATCATCATCCAATCGTCGGTAGATCCTTGGGCAGACAGCTCCTGTTGGCCGTCTCAGCACTCTCTCAGCTGTTTAAGTGAGCTTGTCAGCAATTTCGTCATCCTAGCTTAAGCAGTGCGATTTGCCTATTGATTGCTTCCGATTGCTGACTGATACCGCGACCTTTGGCCAACGGTTTAAACGAGATATTCGGATTGAATTTCACTTTTCGCTCGCCTTTTTACTTCGGCCGATGGAGACGCCTGGTGATTGACTTCACGAATGGCAGGCTTTCGAGTGCCATGTTAAAGCATAAGATGAATTATAAATCGTTTCGGTACTTGCCTTGTTGCAGAGCTGCGCCACACCGATGACGCCCTCCTCGTCGCAGATCGGAAAGCAGAGAATGTTCCTGAAAAAAAAAAAACCAATGGAGCAAAGTATTAAAACCCTGAACCGTGAATCGCGAGAACTCACATCAACAACTTTGTCGAGCCGCATCGTTGCGAACCCGACCATTCCACCGAACAGTGCCGCCGTCAACAACAGCAACGACATGTGGGTGCTAATTGCAAAACTTTTCGGCACCGATGATTGATAACTCGAGCCCCAGGGGCGAGGGTGGGTTAGATTGCGGGAGCCCAAATGTAACGCACCATTTCATCCGCCCGCGTAGTGGACTCGAACGAAGCAATAGAAATTAATTCAAAGTGATTAATTGTGAGAAAGTTTGATGAAAAATTGATGATCCCATCGATCCCATATTTTAGCTTCCAAATACACAAAACTCGCGTTGAAGACCGATTAATTGGGCGCGTGGATGGATGCTTAAGCCACTATCGATCATTCCGAATTGCGTCACCGCGACTTGCTGCCGGAAACGGATCACAAACGGGGCAAAGACTTACCTCGTTTTGAAGCCCGTCGACTCGTCCACTCCCTTGTAGAACAGTGGATGTTGGTACGCGTTGCGGATGTTCAGCAGCTTGCCGGTTTGTGCGACGTACCCAGCGATCCCTTTGCCGCTTTCGATCCGTATCTCCTTCGAAGCCTGTCCCGGAATGCGGGAAAGAAGAGAAGCTTTTAGTACCGAACACGGTCGGGGGGCGCGCCCTTGATGTGTGACGCACTGCTTGGGCCAATTTGCCGTGTATCGATCAAACTGGTTCCCGGTCCTTACTACTGCGGTGGCCAAAAACATTCGAGAGACGAGCGAGCGAACGAGCGAAATGCCTTGATTGTCAAAGTTTCACCTGAATGCCAGCGAACCGGTCCGTCGGTCGGTCGGTCGGTGCAATATATAGGGATTTATTTCGTACCCCATCGTTCATCGTACACCGACCGGCGAGGCATAAAATTCTGCAGCCTCGGCAAAACCTCGAATCCTGGGTGCCTATTTCGCCCTATTTTCTACTGAGCCTCCCGAGTTCGTTCAACCGTCGGATGCTGACGGCAGCACACGGCACGGCAACGTTAAAGCCTTAGACAAACGGAAATGAAATGAGTGGAGGAAGTTGAATGCGGCGCACAATTTCGCTGTTTGGCTGAAAACTCTACCCTTATATCTGCTTCGTAGATGCAAGACATTAAAGCAGTTTTGGGAATGTAATATTCTGCTTTTAAAGCACGTGAAGAAACAATTTTAAGCAATGCTTCATCTTGTTGGTAATATGGTTCAATCAATGCAGAGAGGCTGCAGACTGCAAAACATTCTCAATCAGAAGCCATATTTATACCGCACATTCACATGTTTCGTTTTACTACACAAAGAGGCCATTAATTGACGGCAAGGCACAAGCGCTTTCCACATCACGTGCATCAACATTTCCGAGGCATGCAGCCTGGCACCATTCAGCAGCCCACAGGATGGCAAAACACCTACCTCATTACCATCGAAGACTTTCGATACCAGTTCGCCGGTGTGCTTGTCGAGCAGAAATAGAGAGCACCGCTCAGCGGCCGCCAGTTCCTTCGCCTCGGTCATGACGCCCCGCAGGAGCTGGCCCAGATCGCCTGGTGAGGGTGAGAAAATGAGAACATACGGAAGAAATTAGTAAATGGCCTCACCGTTCGGGCACCGAAGGAAAGTGTTTGATTAATACCCCGAAAGTCCACGTGGCGAGAACTTTGCACTACTTAGGGAAAAATATGCGACAATAATAATATAATATTAAATACCCATCATGCTTTCGAATAAAGCTTAGCTTCAAGTGACATTTTTAAACCAATAATGGACCGAATTTCAATTTGCAATCCAATCTTCTCCTGGTCGTCCGGTCGAAAGCATGATTGCGGGAGCGTTATTACGAAAATCTGATTTACTCCGTAGCCTACGCCATGCAACCGCAACGTTGGCCACCGGTGCCGGTGTACAAAAACTCCTACTTCTTGTAAGAGATAAACGCGAAAAAACGAGGGGAAAACTATTGCAACAATCGCTCAGGTCGCATCTTAATTGGAATTTTTCCATCGTCTTCTGACCAGCCGGGACCGAGGCAGAGGTGAACCAGGACCAGTGGACCAAGTTACGGCTCACATAAAAGCGATGGTCCAAGACACGAGATGGCCACCGCAACGTGGCGGCACCTGGCTTATGGTGGTCGGTCAGCCGATCGTTTAAGATCCCTTTTTCCCACTAGTTCCCGGGCAGCTCGGAGCTCAGGTGGGAGCTCTATTCTTTATAGAACCGATGCAGCTGCTTTTATGTTGCCTACACTTCCTACAATGTACCTCCCGAATCGGTGCTCTGGCTCCGGCTCGGTGAGATTTATGTTGATCCTCGGCCAGCTCTGGCCGCCACTGAAAACGCTCCATTGTTGCAGCGTGTTATGCGACATTGTACCGACTGCCGACTGCCTGCCTGCCAGAGAGGCGCCCACCGCCGATGATGAAATATAAACATCGTACTGTAATATAAGAGGAAGGCACACCCCCGGTAAAGTGGGTGTATGACGCGCCCCTTCAGGGATGCGGAGACCGAGCTTAAGGGCAGTCTTCCCACCCGGGCGGAAAGATAGCAGATCATAAAACGGAGTACAAAAGTTCGGATCCGCGCTCCATTGTGTGTGTCCCTTCAGTGCAGCGTGTCCACCCCGTTCGGGTTGCCATAGTTATTATCCTGATTATGAGCACGGGCCGCGGCATGTGTTTGATGCTGCTTAGGCACTGTAACGGGGCTGCAACCGGCAAGCATAATGTTGCACCGCGATGGCGTAACGACAGCAACGACAGCCCGGTGTGTCCCGGCGGATGCATTTTAAAACAATAGTGCATTCAAGATACCCATCCAGCAGTAACAGCAGCCGGGCCCCAAGTCGTTAGGCCACACTGTTGACTGACCTTTTTCTCCCGGAGCGCCCATTCCGGACAGCGAAAAACATCACTGCCCGGGACAGAACTGCCCGGGAGTGTGGTAAGTGGCACAAAGTTGTTTAATGATCTCAAACCGGGATCTCGGGGCGGCAGGATTGTTTACTGCGGACCGTGGTCGGTTTCGGAGGGGACGCAAGTTCGTCAGAAGTTTAACTTTAATTACGGAAATGTTTTTTACATTCAAACATTCAGTTGCGATAAAAACTGGATTTATTAGATGGAATCATATTTTAGTAAAAAAATTACCTTTTAAAATAAGCTTGTACTAGTAAACACTTAGTACACGAAGGCTGGTAAGGGTTACATCTTTGGGAACAGTTTTTAAGGGAATCGTTAGTTGTAGTTAGTTGTCTTCAGTGAGTTGATGCTCTCTAATTAAATGTTATTCAAATGCAAAAAAGACGAGACTATTGAAAATGTAAAAAAAGTAAAAGCTATGCGGAAAGGCTGAAGGCTGACGGTTTTTCTTCTTGCAACTCACTGTATTTCCCGATGTTTAAGACGACGACCTGAGCTGGAAATCAGAATTGATGCGCGGTCGTCGTTCACCGTATATAATGACCCGTTATCTAGCTCTATGTCGTACGTATAACAATTTTTCGTCATTTTTGTAGACTTTAATATGTTCTTTAATCAGTGTCGTAATGTAAATAAATAAATCAGGATTATAAAAGATACAGAAATGAGACTAACTTTGCTAGCAACGTCTCTTCGCACATGTGTTTCGTTCCTCACTCGTGTTCTTCGTAAGCTTCTGTGTGTTAACTTAAACTAAACTCATATTCGGACACAAAACTGTGTAGTAAACAAGAACGATTATCATTCCGAGACCTTTTAATGCCCCATTTCGTTTCCTATGCGTCTTCCGCTTCATTTACTCTATTGCCTTCCTGGCATCTCTCGGCTATTGACGAAAGAGGCCCCGCACCGCAAGGGCCGAGCTACACAAAACCACCCCTCAAACACCGTAAAACCGCCGAACCCCCGGATCGGCAGCTAATAAAACATTTGCTCAACTCACAATCGGCCCGATTTCGGCTGCGTGGCCACCTTCGAAGGTGCCAATTGGGATCGGTAACGTTTATTTGCTTACGCGTCTCAAGACATAAACCACGGCGGCCCTGGTCCCTCGGAGAAGTAGGTTTGGTGGGTTTTTTTTCCCGCGGGGTGTCAATCTTCCAACTGACACCGTGTTACCTCGCACATTTTTTCGAGAAAACAACCCAAAAAAAGCAGATAAAAAAATCTGTGCAAACAATCTGTTTAACGGTCGATGCCTCGGCGCACTGCATTGTCATCGGTGCAACGGACAGTGCATAGCGCATAAATCAGGCCCTCTCGACGGCGACTGTACCATAAACTCTGTGCCATGCTCTCTGCTGGTTGCGAGCTGAGCGCAGTTAACAATTCGGAGCATCTCATGCCCGTTCGGAGAAGCCCTTCGCACAAAAATCAGTGCTCCCAGTAATGTGCACCCCATGGGGTGGTGGCGTTTGAAACAATTTGTCGGCCCGTCGGTTGATGGCCGGCGGATGACATCGCCCTTCGTCCCCCACAAACGGGAATGAAAATGAAGCACAATTTATTATTATTGCCACGAATGATCGTAAACATAAATCACAATTTATCGCTGCCGGACGAGCCGCCGGGCGCTGCTTTGAATAGTTGGCCTGCGCCACATGAGTGAACGTTGTTTTTGGCCGCCGGTCCGGGTAACCGGATTTTGTGTCCGACGCCGCGTCGAGCCTCACGTTCGAGCGAATTCGGCGCCTCAAAAACTATCGACAGCGCCACCGGGCAGCAGAGCAATCCGATCCGCAGCCGGCTGAAGTGAGGGGGAAAAGGAAGAAAATTAAAACCCCAACAGGACGCACCACTCTGAGGGGTCCGAGTGAAACGGGTCATTAAATGAATCCACAAAAAAGCCGGCACATGCTGTGCTCCGAATCCGATCGAAAGCTCGGAGCTCGAGTGCTGAAGGATTTTGCCGTCGACGCACAGTACAGTGGCCGCGGCGGCGTCGTAATGGTCATGGCATGGTGGGGTCGCTCTGCTGTGTAAGACGCCACACACACGCCACGATGGCGGGTTGGAATTTGCTGACTCAATCGACTTTATGAGCTCTGCGTGGCCATGTCTCTGCAATTAGACGACATCCTTTCGCGGCACGCCCCGCGCTCGGCAGCACATTTTGGGAACAGCTTGGGCCCGGCCCGGCACTGGCGAATGATCTAACAGTTATTTATTCCGCTATCGACATTAAACGGTTTGCATTATTCAGGGACCACATTTATTCGCTAACAAAATGATTCGTTCGATTTCCCTTGTGGCCTTTTACGCCGTAAAAAGTTACGTTCGAGAAGCACTGGAAGTGAAAGCAGGATGTTCGCTTTCCCCTGGCGAAAATGCTAATCCGCAATCCGCAAAAGTCAGCCGCAGTCGGATTTCTGATGGTGCACCGTAACAGATTCTCGGTCTAAACCCGACCACAGCTCAGGATCCGGACCGAACCCCAGGCAACTATCCAAAATAGTTGCATTTCAAAACATCATGGGTCATGGCAAGTCGAGGTCAACAAGTCCCAAAACTTTCTCCTGTCGAGTTGCGTTGCATTCGTTACCCGGAAGTTGATTTATAGTGCCAAACCGCGCGCAACCCTCTATGACCCCTCTAACAGTGGCGCTTCGGATGCTGACTGGCAAATGGACTCTTTCTCTCTCCTTCCATGGCCTATTGCCATTTGCGACGAATGAAGTGCAAAAAATCCTTCATTTGCTTTAACAGCCTTCAACAACCGACCGCTCACGACTCGGTTGCGACACTTGCACCGCGGGGACCGTGTGTTTTCCGGTGGCGAAGGCCAGAACGAAAGGTGAAATAAACTTCCACAACAAGCCACGCGCCCCGCTAAGAGGATCGCGGGAAAATTAATTTCTTTCCTATGGGCGCTTCCCATACCGGGCGCTTCCGGGCGCGTGTTTGCTGACTCGGAAAACGCACACAGGCGAAGGAGAAAAACGGGAATCACGGAACAGAAAGGAGCAAGATCAAAACCATTCGCACGCCACCACCACCGGCCCAATCCGCATTCGGTCGCTGGCTGCTTTGCGTCTGTCCGATTCCGTTATACGATGGGCGATGGGCTGCGGGCGTTTTCGATCTAGCGAATGAAAGTTTTCCATACCACAGGCGCATTGGTTCGACTGGAAAACGCTCCGGAGGCGGATAGTTCCAACTCGGAGCGCCGCTACGAATAGGATATTCTAGGGAATGTTTGTATTGTCAGCAAAGATAACATCAACTAGCGCATCGGTTCAATGGGTTGAAAAGTTTTCCCATTTATGTTGTGCCGAATGCCACCGGAACCTTGCCATCGATATACCCGGAAAGCCAGCGCCAGGACCGCTTTTCGATGGCGTCATCCGGAAAACTGCGTCTTGTTTGCGTACATCCGCCCGTACGGTTCGGTATTGGCTTTTCGAGCAGTTCGACGCGACTCAAAACTCGCTAATGGAGAATCTTTAGCGGTTATGGTAGCAACATTTATTTTTCGAGTCGTTCGTCGTTTTGGGGCTCACTCATTTTCTAATCAATCGGAACGTATCGAATGAGGCTACGTTGAAGTTCCCTTCAAAGTTTATTGGTCCTCAGCAACAACAACAACAACTCACAATACTTTAAAGCTAAGCTTCTGCTAAGCTGATTTAACAATCCCGCCGCAACTTTGGGTGGAAACATTGTTGAGGGCGCAGAGAATAGACGATTCGATTTTCAGTCTTCGTTTATGCAATCTCATTACTCAACATTCATTGCACCCGCCAGATGGGGTCGTTCTCTGCGTACGCCTTGCGATGGAAACCGTAGCGCCCGTGCCGTGAGGTTCGGGAGCGTGCAGCATCATTTAAATGCATGAAACAGGGCACCATGTGTGGTAGCAGCCCGTAAAAAGCCGGAAGCTGATATGAACCTTGCGACTCGTTCGCTCGTATGCCGATATTCGAGAACGAAAGAGACCTTATGAAGGGGCAGCCACACGAATATCCCCCAATTCGGTCGAACGGCGGCAGGACCCATCTGTCTGATGCTGTCTTTCGGCTGTCGGAATACGAATTTTACTTTTAAATTGGCCATCCATTGAGCGGAAAGGAGTACTTGAAGGCACGAAAAGCACCCGCGATACGTCTGGCGCTTTTTCTTGGGACAAAGAATACGTACAACACTTTTTCACTTTTGCCATACATCAACGTGACATCAACAAATAAAACTTAATAGTTAGTCAATAAATGAAAGTTATAATAACTCAACTAGGAGTTTACAATTACTAGCTACTTATTTACCTTTTATGAGCGAATAATATAGTATTTCAGTGAGCTACCAATGCCCGTACTATAACATTTATTAAGTTAAGTTAACCCGGTCAAAACCATGCCGAAAACGAGTCGCACTAAAGGACTCTAAAAACAATGTTTCTATTGAACATTTGTCACTGCAAAATGTGCGCTCGAATTCGGGTTACTGTCCGAAACACGCCACCGACTTACGCACGAATCGCCAACTTCCGACATTAATGAGTTATCAATTTCGAGTTGGGGACCGCGGGACAGTCTTGTGAGGGCGACAGCCGCGAAAATCTACTCCGGTTGTCAACCAAGAACCCATTTAACAGCTCCCCGTGTGCTACCTGATAAAGCGACGGGCGCGGTTTGGCAGGAGTCATTACCGGAGGGTTCCAACAATGACCTCGACCATAACTCATTCGGCGCGCACTACTGCCGCGTGCGCCCGTGACAGGTGGCACGACGATACGGAGCTCCATTGTTGTTTGTTGAGGAGTAGGAGGAAGGATGGGGGCTGGTTCTGCATCAACCGCCCCCCCACCGGGGCCCATTCAGGCGCTTAATTTTATGATCCATCAAAATAATGTTCCCGTTCCGGGCCACAGCGTGGCGGAGTTTGAAGTGATTTGGTTCGCTGGTCGTAGTGGTTAGTAGTGTTAGTATTTGAGCACCGTTTGCGTATGTCTTTGTGGTGGTTACATTCATGTATGCGTAGGAACCAGTTAATAGTTTGTTGGAATTACTTTTAAATTGCCATTGCAAACTTCAAGCCAGCACTGGCCGAGAGCTTCCGAACCAACCCTTCCGGCGTTCCGTGATAACTTGGGAACATACGACGCCGTTAGAGCCGCGGTCTGACACTTTCCAGAAGTAGGGCAGGCCAAACCCTTAGCCGGAGATACAAGGGGGGCGCCGCCACGTGGCTCCGATAGGCGGCGGTTCCGATTGTTAATTAAATCGAATTGAATTAGTTCGCGTATGCAAATGAATCGTTTCCCGGCATCGGGGCCAAAAACACATACACAAACACGCACAATCACAATAGAGGAACGGGAACAACACGCATATCAATGCGCCGGTGGAGCATTGTGTCTCCCCGCCATTAGTTCCCCCTTTAATTGCGGGTGCGGCCGCCAGACTTCAGGGGGGGTTAGGGTTTGATTAGATAACCACCGACCGCCAACCGGAGGCGAAGGGGAGCGCTGGTAGGGAAGAGCATGTTTTGAGCCATTGTCCGCGTGGTTATCCGCCTGCGCCCCCCCCCGTCCACTCGTGACGCAATAAATGGTATTAGGCTGATAACGAACGTGATTCTGCTGCTGGCCCTTGTCAAAGTCGGTCGGCCATCTGAGGCGGAAGTAATTGTGGAGAACGAAGTGCCAAACATCCCCCACCGGGCCCCTCGAGGAGTTTCAGTTCCCGGAGGCTCGATCCGGAGAACCGTGCACAGAGATCCGCGGGCGAGTCCCCTAACGAGTACACTAAATGACGGCACACGATTGCCCACCGCGCACATTAGGCACGTTCCCGAAGCAGTCGGCCACGGAGCGGACGGACGGCCGGTCTCGTCTCACGTAAACACGATCCTGCGACGAGCATATTTCACGCGGAAAGAGCGTCGTCGTCGTGCCCCGTAATTGCTTCGGAGGAAGTGCCCGGCTTCGACGGAACCTCATTAGTGGTGACGTTTTCAGCTGGGAATTCAATTTCCGATCCGTCCGATCGGGTTTCTCGGCTGGGGCAAAACTTTTGCCCCTGAACCAGGTTGAGGTGTCAGCAAATTGACGCCGACGACAGTTTGGGGACAGTTTGCTTTGCATTAATGAGCGAAGGTTCCTGTTTTCTGGTTTGGCTTATTTGTGGCTGAACGGAGGATTACGAAAGTTGTCACAAGTTGGTGATAATTGTTGACCTAAAACGCGTTTTCTGTTGAGACGTAATTACGTCCGACGGTTATAGACCAGCGACTGGCGACAAGTCTATTTCGATACCGAGCCGATGAGTAAGTAGCGGCTAGCGGACATCCTTTTGAATGTTATCCCGTTAGAATCGTGGTCAAGCAATTTAAAGCCTGATTAGAACGATGAATGACTGGTGAAGTTTTCTAACGACCGCAATGCGTCACTCAGAATCCACCGGTCACAAGTGGAACAGATTATCTAAAGAATCAACAAGGACTAAAAATAAAAGTCGCGACGAGAACTGGACAAACGAGCACGGTTGAGTCACGATTGAGGCGATGGATTGGGTGTCCTAAAGGCTAAGATGAGATTATTTTTAGTTTGAGATGAGAGATTTAAACATTAAAGAACGGACACAGTAAAACCTAGTAATTTCTCTTTAAGTTCTTAGGTTTGGTGAAATAATTTCATAAAAAATCACCGATAAGGAAACCTCAAAGCTTGTGTAGCGTGACAAAAAACTAAATATCCTAATAAGTGTACGAAATCCCTTTATGCCTGTCTGAGACATTGCGAAAGAGTACAGAGTCCCTCAGTCGACCCTAAACTACATACCTCAAACGCTTCGTCGAACGTTTAACTATTGATCCGAAGCTCCGCTCCTGTGCTAAGCGAAAGGATAACTTAAAAACCGAGCAAAACGCAGCGCTCAGGATGTTTGGAAGAAACACAAGATACACGATATCGCGCAAAAAGGAGAAATTGTCCTTCTCCTTATGTTTAAAAAGAGAAGAAATAAGCCGGATATAGGTTGCCCGAGTTCAAGCTTGAAAAATTCACAACCCTGCGTCAAAGAGTACCCACAACGAAAGGGCTATTTCATGTGTTGTTTTATAGTTTGAATTGAGTTTCAGATTTATGGCATCCGCATCGAAAAACGCGCCAACCGTTTATAATACGGATTACCCCGCAGGATTATTACCGATTGCCAGGCCTTACTTTAGCTTTTCGGACAATGTTGCACTCAAGAGCCGCTAACGAACGATACGAATCTAAAGGGACGCACTCGCGCTCTGGCACGTGTCTGGCCTTGCCGGAACATCCGAGTACATATCGCTATCGACTAAGAACTACATGTGTTTCAGAATCAGCGTGGGACCACTCGCCGACGACGATGGCCCGATGGGCAATGATACCGAATCAATTATCTAACATCGAGATGAAGGAGCACAAGATAAAACAGAGAGAGAGTGGCTCCGGCGCTGGTGCTAGGACTTTGCCATTGGCCAGACAATTTCAAGATAATGTGTGTCTCGATGTTATCACGGAAAACGAAAGTAAGACCGGGGAAGAGAACGGACCTCTCCAGCATTCGATAATCACTGGGAAGGCGGCGAATGGTTGGAGTACGCTGGCCTTGTTTTCTTAATCGATTATTTCCTTACGTTCTTGAGGCTCTTGGGCCGAATACTTGACCGAAGAGATCAAACGATAGCCAGCACCGACGACCGCGTACTGCGCGGGGTGCGATCGTTAGCACCTCACTTACCGATCTTGCCCAGCAACCTGCGGGCGACTTGCAGGAGGTTTTGGCACTGGTCTCGCACGCGCTTCTCCTCGTACAGCTCGAACGCCGTTACCAGGTGTCCCAGGACGTACCTACAAAGGAGGTGGAAGAAACATAAGACGGTGCCAACTCCAGGGTGTGACTTCCTGCTTACACGTACCGGAACGTATCGTCGATGTAGAACTGATTGCGCGACCTGGACGTGCTGTCACCGGCAATGCACACGAACAGCGCTATCTGCTGCTGCTGTTGTGCGGTTCCTGTTGCTCCGTTCTGCTGTTGCGCCATCTGCTGGCAGCCGGCAAAGTTCAGGTCGTTCAACGATGACGTCGACGATGCGGATGCCGTCGAGGTCTGCGACTGCAGCTTGCTGACCTTCGGCCCGAGGATGTCGTAGATCAGCGTGTTGTGCTTGGTGCCGACGACCTGTGGTCGAAGAGAAAACAACGGTGTAGCAGCGAGTAAGCGTGACCCAAGCCCAAGTGACGCGATTGTCCCCCCACCGAAAATCCGCTCAATGACGTCAAACTCTCACAAGACCTAACTGACCACGCTGTGAAGGGTACGACGACACACACGACCCCCTTTCGTGGGGTGTTAATTTCCAGCACGAAACGTCACCTGCCGGCAACAACGCGTGGCTCGCAGTGACTCAAGAGGCCTCATGCAAGGGAACGCGCGTCGAAGAAGCGCGGAAGAAGATAATGCCTTTGCGAGACAATAAATTATGCTGGCGGGTTTATTGAGCCGCTCAGCTTGGCCCCCGATGTCATATCTTGCGACGATCTGCCACGGCGCAATAGTCACATAAAATTTGCTTATCCAAGCCAAAGGCGAAATAAAAACAGCAAAATTAATTAGCTCTTTGCGAGACGCTGCGCTGCGCCATCCCAAGACGATACAATTTGGCTCACTTTTAATGATAAAGTTCGGACGCGAAACGGCACAGCTAATGGTCGCTGGCCCGCTGGGGCAGTGGATATTTAATTTAAAATTAATTTCTGCCCATTTCTAGCTGACCGGGCTGGGCTGGGTAACGAAGCGTAACGCATCGTTACACGATGTTCTAGTGTCTGGTGGCGCGCAGCAAGCGAAGTGAACGTAAAAGGGAAATACGGCACTTAATCGAATCAGGCCCTCCCATTACTACTTGGCCCCGGTATTCATTATGCTGCTTCACTTTGGACAGCATAATGCCCTCAAGTGGGTTCTTCTCGCGCTTACGGTGCTATCATTGTTATCGATTTTTCCGAGCAGCCTTTTCGGCGACACAGCAGAAGATTTCGATTTCATCCAAAACACATAGTTTTGAAGTGGTTCATTTTGGGCACTTGGGACAGAAAATAATCGCGATCCCAAAAGCGATTGATTATCGACTGTGGCGCGTCGGTGTCGTCGTAACCGAAGAAGTCGCTATCTTTTAAAGAAGCGCGCAAAAGTTTTGAGCGCAAAATCGCCCGCGCGCGCGCGGGATAAGATAAGATAAGGGAGGTTGGAAACCCACCGACCCAGAAGGACGGTGGCCAGCGAATTCGGCACCCAGTGAAACCCACCTCCTAGGTGGAAGCAGAGCCTCGCTAGGCTCTGTGTTGCATCAGACCAACTAGAATATGTGGCTCGATTTAATGAACGGTTAACACGATCGGTTGGCAACAGGTTAACAATTAACCGATTGAAACGGGTTTAAAATTATCGGGACCACGGCGTGAGTCAAACGTGACGCTTTGAATGCTGCAGCGACGCGGGATCGCGCAGCATTGCGTCATGTTTTGGGGCCGCAATGCGGTCCCCAGCCCGCTCGGTTGGCAACGCAACAGGAGCCGGAATGATGAAATCGTGGCCGTCACCGTTTCCGTGGCACTTTCGCACAATACAGGGCACATTAGCGGACACAAGAGGTTAAAAACCCGCGTTTCGGTTGACCTACTTTTCCCCTTAACAACCTCCGGTTTCGAGGGCACAAAATTACACCAAAGCAGCATCAAAGCCGCGACTGCTTCACGACCAAAAGAGTCCTTGCCCGGTGCGCGCCTGTGCTTAAGATGACTCGTTCGCAAGGACTCACGGACCTCTTCACTGGGGTAATATGATGGAGAAGAGGCCAGTGCCTGACTGACTGCCTGATGATGATGATGATGACGGCGATGATAGTGCGATTATGCGCGCGAAGGTTCGCTGCTGAAGGTGCAACAGCCCCGTCTGCTGCCCAAGCCGGTCACTTCCGGTGTACTACCTTTTCCGCCCGGGGGGGCGGGCTGAACGATGCAACACCTGAACTCTTCCGCACGGATGCCCTTAGTCGCGTGTCGGGCACAACCGGATGCCATAAATCTTCGCGTGCGGGACACGACAGCAAAACGGAACAGAAAGCAGCCGGGGGGGCCAGTGGCATTCGTGGTGTGGTGGTGAGTGTTGTTTAAGCAATTAAAATTGCAATTGGATAAAAGCCAGGCGCAGTTGCACCCGGCTAAATAGATGCATCGGGGGTCCTGCTGGCGGAAAATCTTTCTAAAGCGATTTGATGGCGCCCGAATGCGCCATGCGGTTAATTTCAACCGGAAACCGGAGCCAAATGGTGGCCTTGCATGCGATTATTCACGGCTTCCGGACCATTAAGGACGGGTGACGGGACGATTTATTACGAAACGGTTCCCAGCAGCTTGCGCCCTTGCGAACTTTTTCACCGGCTCGTCGGAACATAATTTATTCAAAGCAACACTCTCCGAGGATTAAAGCACCGGCAAACCACCGGCATAATCGGCCGCCGGGTGATAAATCATCCGAAGTGAATCCGGGCGCGAGTTCCCCGAAATTCGAGATCCAATCTCGAACGACACACACACACGGGCAGAGGACACACGGGAAACTTTGTTTTATTTCAGCCGCCGTCAGCAGCCTTAACTTTGACGATTATTAATAATTTTCACCAGCCGCGTACACGCCAGAGCATTCACGTCCTTCGCGGAAGCCGGGCGCCAGATCGGGGCACATAATCATTGCATAGTGATGCCGCCGACGCCGGAAGAGATTGAAAGTGACCGGTCGCAGAAGGAAAAAAATCCGGCAAAAAATCTCACCATCTGCGGACAGCGGGTTTGGTGGACCGCCTGAGGGTGCGTTCGACACTCGAAAGTAATTTTTCCAACACCCGGACCGGCCCGGAGTCCGCTGGGCATTGGCGAAAAAAGTTTTGCGAGGCCATCCCTCGAGGGGTTTTCCTTTCTTCGAAACCTTAAATCCAAGCCGGACAGGGGAGTAAAAAAATGCGTAAAATCAATAATCTCCTTTAGACAGAGACAATGGCCACCGTGGTGGGCATTCGGCCGGCACGGCACACGCCGTGGCCAGGTTGGAATCGGGAAGCTTATTAAATTTATCCCGCCTAAATACTATCCCCGTCGCATAAGCCCATAATTTCCCGGCGGGCCCGTGGCTCCAGACATCCTGCTCCGGCTCCTGCTCCTGCTCCTACTGCTGCTCGCCTGGCTGGCTAGCTGGTGACGTGGAAAAACGACGCACAAAGCGCCAGAAGAAATAATCCCTGTACCCGGCCGCCGACCGGAATCTCATTTCATGGCGGTTGCGTTAATGTGGGATCCAATTTGCGATTAAATTTCTCCGGAGGTTCCTCGCGTCGGGTCGCCGCCCCGTGGTCCAGTCTGGGCCACAGATAAAGGATTGGGCTGGCCTGCTTCGGCACGTGTCCATCACCACACACACACACACGCGCGGTGTAGACACGGATCGGAGCTCGGGATTGCTTGCGACTCGCAGCACCGAAAGGCTCGACTTCTGAGCGCACTTCACACAGGCTGACAGGACGACAAGCCGGGCCAACGGGTAATAAATATTATGTTTCACACAATTTACTCAACGAAGGACGCTTGAACCACACGTCGGCTCGGGTGTGTCTTCGATCCAGTGGTCGATGATTGGTTTCCACACGAACGTCCTCCGCAGCAGATCCCATTACACCAACTAGATGTGGACAGCGGAAGTGTCCTGTGTTGTCAAGTGACGCAGGCTTGAGCCGCTGCCGGATATTGGCCCACACCGGATGCGGTGTAATAATCTTGTCGCTCGTGTGCCGGGCGATCCAATAAAAGGTGGGCACGGAATCCCGGTTGTCTGGTTTTGAGTTTTGATTTTCGGTTGTTGAGCCCCATCGATACTGCAAGTGACACTCGGGACACGTCGCCGGTCGCACTAACTTATCACGCCGTCCTGCGCGAATGGGTTAATGGACCAAAAATAGCCGCCATCGCTCGGTCGGAGGCAGTAAACACACAACACGGGGCGCACCCAAATCAATCTCCGCAATTTACGGCTGCATCGCAACGCCGGTGCAACCGGTAATGGGTTCCCCAGGCGAGGCCCCTGTTTATGCTCCCTCCGCCCGCCGGATTCGGAACATCATCATCGTACGCTCGGCCTTTTTTTATGGCACCTTCGGCGGCGCTCTGGCAACGCAACGTTTGAGTGTCGGCAAAGTGCCTATTTCTGCGCGATTTTTACTGCGACATGCGACGGCCATATTTTCACGAGCGAAACGGCCCAATTGGCGACGCACACACTCACTCCCGGGCCAAGGGATAATCCACACTTCGGTCGCACGACCCACCAAGCGTCTCCATTCGGGCAATGTCTGGCAAGACGGCACCACCCGGGACAGCGTTTCCGACGAAATTGTTACAATTTACAGTCCCGTCGCCAGCGGAGTCCGCCTCGTCCTCCATCCGCTTTCTTGCGGTTTGCCGCTCCTTTCGGTGTCTCCTCTTAAGGAGATGTATTTGCTCATCGTCGTCGCGTAATCTGGCACTTTGCCAAACCGAGCTCCGGCACCGGGACCTTGAAACCTACTCACACGAGAGAAAGAGAGAGAGAGAGTCGGCGTGTCCCTGACATTGGTCGGTCGGATTTTTCGCGCCATCGTATTTCTTTAAATCGTGGTAAATAAATTTATTTTCGGTGCATAAACCGAATGACGCTGGATAAAAACGGTCACGCCCGGTTCAGGTGAGAGAGAGAGAGAGAGCTCCACCACCGTTGAATGCTCTTACCATTTCGATCACCTCGGAGAAGTCCTTATTCAGATCGTCGATCACGAACGGGTAGCCGTTGTGATGGGAGCCGCTGCGGAAATGTGATGAATTTATCTGTAAATTGAAAAAGAGCGAGAAAGAGAGAGAGGAGAATAGATAAATAAACGCATAAAATTGCATATTCATTCCACATTCACTGGCCCGGCCCGGCCACATGAAAACGAATAATAATTATGCTGTCGTCGGTCGGTGGCGCTTCCGCCATAGCTACCGCACATCCTGACGCCGGGGCGCCCCCGAGAAGGCCTTGAATAGCAACGACCGTAATCAACGGTGCCAATCACATATCCGGAACCGGGCGCATTGTTTCGGGGCCACAGCGGACAACGAATCTGATACGTGTGCGTGTACGAGAGGCCCCTGTTTGAGATCCTGCCTTCCTGGCGCTTTACTCCTTTGCCCCGCCGAAAACCGGAACCACTTGACCGGAACTCGCATCGGTGCCGGTGCCGGTGGTGTTTCAGTTTTCCGCGTGATTTACTCCCGGCACGCACCAACGCACCGTGGCAGGACGCCCGAGGAGACCGGTTTTGATTGATGTTGATCTCTCCCAGTGCCGGTGGAGAAGTGCTCTCGGTTCCGCCACGTCCTCGCCGGTCAGCCTCGATGAGCCAGTCAAATGAAATATGCCATAACCCGGAGCCGCTCCAAGTGGCGCTCGGTATGACATGGATCATCATCTTTCGAAGTGGAACAGTTTAACCGTGCACGGTCCGGTGACGGAGTGACTCGCAATTGGGCAATACTTGTACCGACCGGTTTTTGTCATGTTCCTGTACGTGTTCTGACATTCGAGATTCGACTCGGTTCCGTTGGAGATGATTTATTTTAAAGCGACTCTGTTATGACCCATGTTTTGGGTGGTACGGTCTGTCAGATAGTTCAATTTATGCAAGTTGCAATAATAAAATGCTCGGCTTGCGTTCTAAAATTGGCCTCTTTTTTTGGTGAATATCCTAACCAGTAAACCGTACCTAATTTTAATGGAGAAAAGATTGAACTCACCTTTATGTGGCAACCGTTATTATGAATATTTCGGTTTCGGTGCCACAGCTTTTAGGGAAAATTTTGCTTCAATGGAAAATCGCTTCCGCAGAATAAAAAATGAAGTCACCATAGCTTTGGCGTCATCCGCCGTGTCACACAGCGACACATTTGACGACACTGCCGCGTCGGTGGTACGCTAATCCCACCTGCCCGGCAATGGCTTAGAGCATAAAAGCGAGATAATGGAAGGACTCGCTCCGTCCGGTCAATTTTGCTCCGTTTGCTAATGTATGGTAATCCTCGCATAAATTGAAAACTTACGCAAATGCCGGATTAGGGCTGTTGTGCTTGTTGTCTACGGTCAGCACTCCATCATCTCATCGGCCCGTTGTCCCGACGACCTTCGTCACTTGACGATAAACAGCTGGCTGGCCGACATCGAGATCGAGGGAAGTAAAACACGTAGTGAGAGAGAGATGAGGCCCTGACGAGTGGTCGCATCCCGAAAAGACTGGGACGGGATAATGAGGGTATAATACCGGTTTTATTTTTCTTCGGAACAGCGCTAGGACTGGCACCTTCTGTTTCCCATAAATGTCCCACGCATAACGCACACGGGAGGGCCCCCCAAATTTCGTTCCTATCACGTCGTTCGATCGTCTAGTTTACGGTCGTCAATCCTGGGGAATCCACCGATGGCAAGCGGAGCTTGGCTCGTGTAGCATGTATTTTTGGCAGATTGCTTGTGCGGTGGCGACATCCTCCAGCTGGGCCGAGCTTAACGAATGCAGTTCACGTCCACGTCCGAAATGGTCCTAGTCTGGCCACATCGGATTTGGGACTCGACACATACGAGACCGGCGTCAGCAGAGCTTGCCGGGGATGGAACTACCTAAGGCAGCGCCGTGTAGTATCGAGATGCCAGAGAACACGCCTAATTCGCCGACGAAACGAAGACTCGAAAGGACTCGTCACCAGTTTGGTAGGTTGGACGCGTCGTTGTTACTTCTCGGTCCGGTGTGGCTGGTCCCGATCGCTCTACGTTTTTAAAGGCAAGCCACTTGAGGCCTGGTGCGTTAGGTCACACGTAGGACAGCGGCTTACAATTTTTGCCACGTAGCCAAAGCAACCGATAGAGTACCGCGGTCGCAATATCTCAATAGTGAGCCGGATGGGGTGGAAGTTCGCGCTGTGACATGCTTCCTGACCCGGCACCAGCTTGATTTATGTCGATTGCAGGAAGGTACTAGGCTAGTCGAGCTCAACCATTCTGCTGGATGCCTTACAAGTCATGAAAATGATGCTTGGGGTTTCACGGTTCTTGGCCGAGTTGAGGCAGACGATGACTAAGCCCACGAAAGGGCTTATGATTGAATTGAATTCATTGGGAAAAAGGGTTTCGAAGCATTTACAGTGCAAAAATTAAACTCAAACAACATCCGGCGGTTCGGTGGAATCAAGGGCCACTAAAGTCAAACACCGTTGCACGCTATTTATCAGCACACCCGGCAGCAGCAAGTTCTGAGCGAACGGGAACTAGTGTTGCTGTGCCGGGCAACTCTGGCAACGGACCAACATTCGCGTTCAGTTCGGAAACCATTTGTTTGCGGCATGCGGAAAAGTGTGGAAATGCGTTTGACGTAGCACTCATGGGAAAGCGGGGCCCGTGAGTGGGGCAACATTTTTCTACCCACTGGCAGTGGCATGATAAATTGTCTAAAAGTCCACACCACGGCACCGGGCATCGAAAGCGAACGTTGAAGTGGAAGTCCTTCGAATGAATAATCCTCCGCGGCCAGGATGTACGGGTTTCGTAGAGAACTTTCTAGGACGGGTAGCCCACGATCAGGTACAGCTCAGAATCCAGCGCGGAAACTAAGTGGAAAGTTTCGCCAAACTCGAATAATGGCATCTCCGCGGTAGAGGGGCATTTTCGAGCGCACCGCTTCCGGCTTCGATTTGTAACGATGCACCACGTTAGTGCGCGATCCAAACCACCGCCATTAAAAGGGGGCCTCATCATGGGGCGGCCTGTAAACATATGATCAGCCCATCACTCAACCGGTCACTTTATCACGCAATGCACTGCATCCGATCGATGAATGAAAGTAAAACAGCGGACACAGGCCCCGGGCCCGTGCCCGTGTCGTAATCACATTACGGCCACACAAACATCGTCCGCCACCGACATTGTAACCCACAGTGGGCCCTCCAATTGCACAACACCGGGGCCACCCTTACAATGCGAATGGTGATTGCAACGGGGCGCAGCGCGGACAAACGGACAGAGGGCATGAAATATACCCACCCGGCAGCAACCCACCAGTTGCAACGGGGCCCCCATAGCCAAAGCATACGATGCAATAGCCATTTTCCAGCGGTTTGCGCGGGTTCTCGGGAAAAACACGCCCACGAAACCCGCCCAGCGGCGGTGGGAAACCACCACCGGTCGGTCGGTCGTTCGGTTGGTGCTACTCTGTCACCGTGCTTTGGTTGGCCACCACGTAATTGATTTACCAAACTTTCGCTTTAATACACTGATCTGAACACTGAATACACTGGTTTGAAGAACAGTCTTCGGGTTTGTTAGGGTTATTGGAAATTCTACTTCATTAAGCGTATGCTAGTAGAGCGAGTTTAAACTCAGTTTCGAAGTTCCGAAACAACGAAACAATCAATATGCTCAATGAGGGTGGTGGCACTACATCAACAAGCGCACCGGAATGGAGTTAGCATGAGGCACTTATTTCATTACCCTACCGGCAATTATTCGGTTCGGCCTCGGTTGAATCAATTGATCGGTACTGCGGGAAATCAATTGAACGGACGACAGAGAAGGCCCCAACGGTCAGCGTAGTAAGAGGAGGATTTATTTTAGGTTCAACAATATACTAGGCTGTTCAATTAGTTCGTAGCCTCGACAAGTAAAATCATTTTTAACTGTTTGAAATACACTTATTATTATTCAGTATGGCTTTCCTGAACATCAATACACTTATTCCAAGGAGACTCCAATTTATAAATTCCATTCCTGAAGTGAAAAACTGGAAGAGCTTCAAAATTGGCTTCCGCAGCTGTTATGACGTCATCATTTGATGACAAATGCTTTACAGGCATGATTTGTTTTGGCTTTGAAAACAGATGGAAGGGCCAAATTTGGTGAATAGGGTGGATACTCCAACAATTCGAACTTTAATTCATGGATTTTTGCCACTGTGAACGGGTGCATTGTTTCATTTTTAGCGAATGCGGCACTCACTTTGCAAAAAGCTTTCAGAAACCCAAAACTTCAGTCAAAATATTCGCAAGTGCTGCAAGTGTGGACGCACGGACGTCTAGAAATTGCTAGTGTGACAGCAAAAAGCTGTCCCAACTTGCTGCAAGTGTGGAAGTAGGGTTATACTGCTCAATGAGATGGCTAGGTTTTATACTAAATCTCTTTCAGTGATTCGACGATTTTCCAATACGATATCCTGTATTTTTTCTACGATTTCAGGTGTTGTGTCCGTTTTTTAAGTTTTTGACATGGATCGTCTTGAAGTCTACTATGACCACGTTTAAGCTCAGGAACCACCCTTTTAACCCCCTAATTAAAGGTGAAGAGTCCTTCTACATTTTCAACATTCGTTCATAATTTTCCTTTGCTTCTAAATCTTCTAAAAATAAAAATAAAATCACTGCACAATACTTGATTTGATTTTTTCCGTTGTAAAAAATACTGTGACATGTCGATACTAAATGCCTTGCAAAAAAAGAATTAGGTAACCGATTGAAATGAAACTTCACATACGTTCATATGAAGAGTGTATCAACATAACAACAAATTGGACTCCTAGCAACGCCCTGTGTTATCGAGGCTACGAACTTTTTAAACACACCAGTATGTTGTTGAGGATAAAACTCGAAAGCATATGTTGCCCTCATGCAATGAGAATATATTTACTGAACTAGGTGATTGGGACCTCATATTAATGCCAGTCGGTACATGGCAACGCGTTTTGCCGCCTTTTTTTGACCGGCCAGCAATAATGTTATCGATCGAGAATAACGAGCAAAAACGGCGCACAAAAATATGTGTAAAAATATGATCTACCCAAGCGAAGCCCGATATGTTGTCCGTATGCAACCCTCCCCTCGGCAACATTTTTGACAGCAGCACACCCT
This sequence comes from Anopheles cruzii, assembly GCF_943734635.1. NCBI lineage: Eukaryota > Metazoa > Arthropoda > Insecta > Diptera > Culicidae > Anopheles > Anopheles cruzii. The sequence continues at coordinate 78,343,490 of NC_069145.1, forward strand.
TCAGTCAAGACGCCCAACAACAACAACAACAACAACAGTAGCTTACGGGGCCATTCGGCCGGTGGCTGGATGGTGGACCTCACCAAGAGGTTCATTTTTATTGCTTCGTTCATACTTCCGTATGGGCGCCATTCGCCAGAAAAAATCTTTTCATTCACATCCCGTGGCAAATGGGCCGCAAGGGCGGCATGGCACGGGTGGCATTGGGGTCGGCGCGGACGCTGACGCAATCTCGAACGGCGGGAGGGCGGGCTAGAAAAACCAAAACTGACAGCTTTTGGAAATATTATCGTATTACACACCGGTTCCCCGGTTTTTGCCTGAATTTGATGGCCCGAATCACGTCAAATCTAGCGTTTATCTCGGTCCAGTGACGTGCGCGCGTTATGCTCAACTGGCCGGAGCGATTATAATGGCATTAGAGCGTCGGCGATGGGGGCAATTTTTTAAATCACAACATACGGTGCAGTATGCAAAAGGAGACCGAAAACGGCGCTCAAGCAAGTTACGTAGAAATGTTACATTTTTGCCTGCTGGCAAATCAAGGCTCCACTCCACTGCTCGAGCCCACCACTGCCCAATCGATAGTTCAAACCCGAGCCTACAGTCAGCTCAGCGTGCCATTGTCCGGCCACGGGACGAAGAACAAACATCGTTCGCCAATTGAGTCCTGGTGCGACAACCAACGGGCTGATTGCACTCAATCAGCAGATGATGATGCTATCCATCACTCAAAGAATATACATTTTTCTATCACACCCAGGAGATGGGCCGCCTTCTGTGCCACTGTTGACCAGGGACAAGCCCACCATCACCGGGGCTGAGAGGATCCTTTCGATCGGAGTGGTCGTAACAAAAACGAACAGGACGTGACGTAACGGCGGCACAGTTAAAATGTCCTGTTCCTTTTAAGCTCCCGCTTTGGATGCCTTGGCTGAGTAATTGATGTGCTTCCGCGGCCGTATCTTAATTGTGATCTAAACAAGCGGCCTTACGAATTAAAATCCCCACCGACGGCGGCACAGCACCGGAGTTGGGTAACGGTTGCTCTAGGCTTCTTAGTAGTTGAAGGATTCCAGGGGCCTTTGTGGCACAAGCAAAACCCCCGTCATCGGTGGTGTTGCGGTCTCAAATGAGTCACCAATTACCAGTCCGCCAGTGATGATCTTATGATGTTTGCTTCAAACGTGAGATAACAGCATCGCCCCAGCGAATCCAAAGACTCACCCAATTACATCTGTATCACCGTAGGTACGCAATTTATAAACTTATGGCTCCGGTCTTCTCGTTAACCACGATCTAACAATTCTCGCATCCCCCTTTGTTGTCGGAAAGAGTGAATCAACCCAGAGTGGTTGTAAAGATTTTGGCTTCGAACAACCATCCCAAATGAGATAAAAACAGAGAGCACCCTAAGATACCCCTGAATCATTCGGTAAGAAGATAACAACGGGGTGGCCAAACGGTGGGCCCGCAAAAAAGTGGCTCAATCCGGTCCTCAAGGCAGGTAATTTGAAGTAACGACAAGAAACAATAAAAACAAAACCTCCACAGTCTAATGACGGAAGCGTAAGGGGCAAGTGCAACCCCGAGGCGGTCGAAGAAGACGAAAAAAAAACCCGAAACCAACCTTCACCGTTCAAATTATCTTCGACCGGTGGCCGAACCATCGCCGTTGACCGCTTAGTGGCGGATGATGATTGTTCATTTTGATAAGAGAGTCCCGAGGCTCTCCAAAAAACACCTGGACACGCGGAGGCCATCGGGTGGTAGGCCTCAAAAAGTCGCGCTTCCTGAGGGGGGGACAACACAAAAAAAGGCGTCATTCCTTAACCCCGGAACCCCCGCCCCGGGAACGGGGATGACGTGGACAGCCGAGCGTGCACCGTGTGTTTCAATCCCTTCGAGTCCCCCCTCGAGTGACGTCAATTGGCGGCGGAAGGAATGCTATTCATCCAGCGATATCAACCGCGATCGGGAAGGTCGCGCTCCGTCATCAACAGAGAACGTGCAGAGCCGCACGGATGCGTCGCCGTCTTGCCTTCGAAGGGTTACGTACTGAAGGGCATGTATCGGGGACACTTCCCCAACCCCGGTGGTGCGGCCGGTTGGTTCGGAAGCAAAACAAGGAGCGTTGCCTTGAAAAGAAGGAACCAGGAGGCAAAAAACCAGACACTTTGGGTTATCGGGATATTAAAACACACACAGACAGGCAGACAGGCTGGCAGCCGGCAGTGGCAAAAGAAAGGCTACGGGGCAGCGTGGAAAATGTTTACCGCTTTATCATGAAATTTTGCTTGGCCTCCGTGTTTTTCCGCGCCCCCGGGCCAGCCACAGGGTTGTTTATGGGTTTTTCTCGCCAAGAAAGACCTTCGGTGGGGGAGAGCGAAGATGAAATGACTAACATTGGCGCACCACCCGCCGGAAGTGCCCGGGGGGGGGGCGCGTGACGTGTTTGGGTGCGAAATTTATGGGCCCATCATCCGGGGCCGGATACTACGGGGACGGATTAGGGGAGCGTTTTATTTGGGTTTTTGCTTCACCGGGCCAAAGATCAATCAATCGATTCCATCGTGCCGATAGAAGTAATAGAAAATAGTGGTCCCCGTTCGATGTCACAGAGCTTAGCGCATCGCTCCCAACATTAAGGCTAAGCATTCGATTCGACCGAATTTCCTGACTGAAACATGCCCAACGTCACCGGATGGCAACTCAGCATTTGCCAAAGCCCAGAGGCACGTCCTTTATGCTTCTTCTGCTGCTGCTTCCCGGCCTTCTCTTCGACGAACGATGAGCAAAGGACCAAGGCTACGATGCTTTCCCCGCTTTGTTTTCCCGCCTTTCACAGATAGACCACGTGGCCTTGAGATGGTCCCGGACGAACTCCGGTGCTGCTGTTGCTGATAGTTACTGGCCACACATTTCGGCGCACATGCGAGACGAGACGAGGTTCAAAAGTTTCCAGCCAGTTCCCAGGTCGGACCGGGATTCTTCAAATTGGCGCATCCCAGTGGAATTCCAGCTCCCAGCTCGGTCGCGGCACGTAATTTATGGAATTGGAAACAAGCCCCGGTGTTGGCCCGGCGTGCGCTACGGAGAAGGATTACGAGATTAGATGCTTACTGCCGCTGCCACCGCAGTCGTTGGTTGCTTCTTGGTTTTGATTGGTTTTCTCGGGAACGACGTTCGCCCATCACGCGGGAGTGATTAGAGGAACGATTCCCCGGTGCAAAGCGAAGCATTAGTGTGTTCCACCCCATGGTGTGTCGTTGCAGTCGTGAGCATTGAAAAACTTCCGCAAACAGGGCCCGGCCCGGGTGTCTTGGAATGTGTAATGGCACGAATAAAAGCCAACGAATTCAGTAATTAAGTCAGGCGTGCCGGGTCAGGTTAGGGCACCGGTGGGAAATCTTCCCCGGCCCGTGATGATGAAGGATAATAAAACTATGTCGCCGTTGGCGGAGTCGATTTGAATACGTTTCACTCAATCCGATGGTCGTAGCGGGCAAATGTGATGGAGAAACACACGGGCCTTATGGCTTGCCTGCTGATTAATGGATGCTAAGCTTAACGTATTTATGCCGACGCTATTTAGTAGCGGCGCTCGCGCTCGTCCGCGTCGGGAGGTCCTGTTGCGCAAAGATCGAGCACGGGACTGGAGCAAACTCTTACCTTACCGGACCGGACCGTAATGGACGGAGCCGGAAACCGAGAGCATACAACCGCCGCCCCCCAAACAAATGGCCGTACATTACGCTAAACGCCTCGCACATGCTGGCCATACACATTCGGGCGCGGCCGTTCCGAGGCGTCGTGGCGAATGAGGAAAATCCATTCGAGCAAATGGGAATTGATTGAAAAAGTAATTGCAGTAAGGCGTTGGCCGACCAGTACCGATCCGGGGGGCTCGACAAATTGCTCCACCCTTGCCAGCATTATTACACTAATACGGTGTGTCCGCCTTAATGCCAAAAAAGGGTCGGCCACCCTGTCGGCTTGGAAGGAAGAAGTGCGTTTGTTTGGGCGTCCAACGTCGCCCAACAATTACCCGGCACCAATCGAGTAAACGTTAAACGCACGCCCGGCAATCAATAACCAAGTCGATTGTTTTTTTTTGCTTCCTACGCCAACAATTCAGATAATGGAATCAATAAATATTTACCCGGTGGCTGTTATCGTGATAACATTATTGATCTCTTAAACAACCAAAATGGGCGTTTAATCTACTGGAACGACGTCGGGGTCGGTCGGTAAAGTTGCGCACCCAAATGCGGCATATTAAATTAACAGCGGACGAGCGGTATCATAATTAGAAAGGCGCCCGGTCCGGTTGATGTTCATCGGCAGATGGCTTTTCTCAAAACGTGCTTGCTCGCCGGATATGCCGCCGCTTCCGACAGCGTGGCGCAAGTACGAAGCGTCACCGATCAATCTTGCTTCGCTCGCTCGACCCAAATCATCTACTCAGCAAAAAAATGGCCAACCTAAAACGAAACACTCGGCTCGTCTCTCCGATGACAGTAACATCCAGTCAGTCGCCGTACTACGGGCCTTGCAAGCGACTTAAACGGAGGGCCGCGTACGCGCACCGGGGCGCACAAGGGACCGGGAAGAGCGATAACGATCGCGGGCGGTCAAGGCTTGGCGCGGGCGGAGAGCGGGTCTTACGACGCTACTAAGCTGTCGCGGGTGTGACGTAAATTGCGACGTCAATCTCAGCGACACCGAGACGGATCGCACCGGCGGCGGCGGCGGCGTCGTCTTGTGCGCTGTGTATCGCGGCCGCGACGGAAGAGTTCTCGCGCGTCGTCTGGCCCCGACTCGGGTGGGTAGCTCGCGATTTGTTCGCCATTTAGCGGGAAGCAGGAACCACCGTCGCCCCCACGATAAGCGACCGATACTTACCGAAAAGCGAATCTCCTTCTCGAGCACGTTATCGTTAATGACTTGAATGAGGCCTTCCTCGCTGGAATGCAGTATTGGCACGAGAAATACGTACGCCGATCTCGTGAGGGCCCGTAGCTGTGCACAGAGAAGGAGAGAGAGAGAGAGGACGGCGAAGACATTAGTGTCATTAGATTGACTGCACCAAGTTGGCGGATATTTAAAGGGCACAGTGTGTTTTAATTCAGCGAAATCAAACGGCTCTCCGTGTAAGGCGTAAGCGATGTGGCCATTCGGCAATAGATTAGCCATTTGGGTAGTGGACATTATATCAGCACCGGAGCTCGGAGCTCGAGGGTCCCCCACTTGCGAGCGGTTCGATTACGCGCCCCATTACCACCCGGTTCGGTAGATCGCTTTCGTGTCCTTGGGATGTTGTGTAATTTTACAGCACGAATCCAGGAGAAAAACGGAGGACCCAAGCGAATTCCGCTGGGTGCCATCAACCGGCAGCTTCGCCGGCGCTCGACTGTCATTAATTTGTGCTCCAGGTTAATGGTTTCGTTAGGAATTTATTAAAACGAACTTTGGTGTGATGGTCTGGCATTTTGGGCCAATCGTTTTCATGTGCCACGGCTTAAGAGAGTCACCACGCCGGACAGACCGCCCGCAAATGGCTTTTAAACTCATCCTATTCGCAAGGACACGGCTCGCGGTCCGGTGTTTATACAACTTGCTGTGGTTTGCGTGCAATAACAAACCACGAAACGTTCCGTCGCGCGTGGAGGACGCGCCAATCGAATCGAATTACGGTTACATCAGGGTTTCGTGCCGGTAACCGAATAGCCAGCCGAAGGCTGGAAAATCATATCGAGCCCAGACAATCGACTCTCTCGCCGGTCCGTGGCGGAGAATCTGATCTGAAGTTAATGAAGTTTGCGTGGCGGTAGAGTAATTCAATCGGCGACCGACAATCGAGCTCATTCATTCGCTGTCTACCGGTTTGTCCGCTGCAAGTGACCAGTGTCCTAGGGCCCTGTCCTACGGGCCCCCAGAAGAGGGCAATTGGATGGTGAACGGGAACGGGAACTTACATGAAGATTGATTTTCATTTGCAACTCCAGCGAGTTGGTGGTGGCGGACAGGGATTGGAATAGATTCAAGATAATTAGCGGATCGCATGGCTCGTACCCGGCCGCCACCAGCTGACCACCCTCGTCGGGTTCGCCCTCGAATCCGGCGCCATCCATCTCTCCCTCGATGGAGCCGCCCCCGACGATCGCGTCTTGCCGGGTCACGCCCGGCGATGTTGGCGTCGCACAATTTATCTCCGGCGTGCCGTCGCCGCCACCACCGCCACCACCGTCGGACGCCCCCCGGTGTGCATCGGGGCCACTATCGGAACACTCATCTGCGTTGTAGGACATTTTTGTTTGCCTATTTACTGATGTAGATGCGCTTCCCGCTGCTGTTTGGTTATTCGCGCCGGGTTTAGGCGAGGCTTAAACGAAGCCCCGTTCACTTGTTTGTCTTCTGCTCTACTTGATAGAGGGGGCTCCACAATCTACTTAGCCGACACCGCGCACTTAGCGCCGACCGCGACGGGAAGCTGTGGACCGGACCCGCTTTCGGCTCAATTTTTAGCACTTCCGCCGTGTCCGTTCATTGCTTGAGGGTGGGTCAACGCAAAACCAATTATCTCACATCGTGCAGCGCACATGATAACGGCCCGATAAGCACGGAACGCATGATCGCGTAGACGGAAGCGGATTCTTTGGTACGGATTGTATTCACGGCACGGCTGAAATAAGATTCTGGCCACACAGAGCTAAGGTAGGTTAAAACGGAAACAAAGATATTTTAACATCAACACCTCTTAGAGATCGACGATCGACAACAGTGCACCGATCGCTTATCGCGTGTTGCTTGGATGTTACTTTTTGAAATTTTTAAAATGCCGCACACAATGGATCGTTAAGCAGTTTAAAAGCACGCAGCGGCGAGACCAGGAATTCGATGGATCCCGAATTCGCCGGGCCGGACACACACATACACAGACAGGCACACTTTCCAAATGACACTTTTGCTCACCGCGGGATACACATTCCGGCCGCCGCCGCCAAAAGTGACCGCCGGACCGCACGAAGGGCACTCGACAAACAAATAAACAACCGCCACCGGACCGGTGGCTGGACGACGCAAAAAAACGCAAGAAACACGAAAGAACGGTAATTGATCGATGTTTTCGATCACTTTATGTAACCACCGTACAGCAGCAAGCGTACCTTGGCGTCCAGGACGCGTGTGTTGTGTTACATTTTTTCGCTTGGCTCAGCAAAGTATGGTGAGTAGCCTTTCTGGTCGGCGGTGCCTTCGCGGATTTCGTGATATTAACTTAGTTGTTTAGTAAACACAGCCGTTTACGTGAATTTCTCTACTATACTTTTGAACTGCTCGTCGCCGGAACACACACACACAGTCCAAGATGTCTCGCTACCCGCACGACGCCAAGGTTTACGTCGGTGAGTTAGGTAACAACGCCAGCAAGCAGGATATCGAGGAGGCGTTCGGATACTACGGGCCGCTGCGGAACGTATGGGTCGCCCGCAATCCGCCCGGGTTCGCGTTCGTTGAGTTCGAGGATGCGCGCGATGCCGAGGACGCGGTGCGCGGACTGGATGGGCGGACGATTTCCGGACGCCGAGCGCGGGTCGAGCTGTCGACGGGTCGCGGAGGACGCGGCGGTGGTGGTGGCGGCCGTGGCGGACCGCCCCGCGGTGGAGGTAAAGGAGGCGGCGGTGGTGGCGGCCGGTTCCAATCGGATGACCGGTGCTACGAGTGTGGCGGACGGGGCCATTTCGCCCGCGACTGCTCGCGCCGCCGTGGCCGCAAAAGGTAAGACTTGTAGCATCCATCCATCTATCATTCTCCATCATTCGTACGCTACACGATCAGGTACATCCGGCGGGGTTTCAGCGGCAGTTGCTGCGTTCCTCCGGCCTGCCGTCCTGCGAGCCTGTCCCCATCCATTGCGCGACGGCGTTTTCGAACCGATTATCGATTTTTGGCTCAAACGAATCCGACACCCTTCTATATTACCGCTTCACCTTTCAACAGTAGTGTCGATAGCGCCGCCGGTACGTACGACGGTGCTACAACGCAGACACCGAAGGCCGTTCAGCATCGACGAGCATTGGTATCGGCGGTGGCGGTGGTTGCTAGAGCCCGAGGCTAAGTAGGCATCGGATCGAGTGTGCTGCGACCCGACGGTGGCTGCTGCCTTTGAAACGTTCGATTTTTCTTGTCGACCGCTGGCTGCTGCTGTGAATCCATCTTGTTATGGGTCTCACGGTGCACGGGCATCACGGTTTGAGCGGAAACGGGAGGAAAGAGAAGAGAGCAAGAAGTTGACCTGATCCGACGCCGGTTTTGCTGCCGACACCGGTACCCGCAGGTACCGAAGAAGCGCGCGTCCCCCCTACAGAGCGAGTGTCCTCAGCGAGACGCGGCAACGTTCGTGCCTTCCTCCGTCATTTGTGTCTTCGTAAACGTGGCGATGGCCACGGGTCTCCTTCACACAGACAAACACACAGAAAATACATTCACGCACGCACGCACGGCCAAACGTTAGTCTTCAGCGCCGTTGTTGTTGTTGTTCATCGTGCAACGAGCGCCACTGACGGCGTGTGCTTCTGTGGTGCGCCTAGAGAAAGCCCTCGACGTGCCCTCGTCCCCTTCTTCTGCGCACGTCGCCGTCGCCAACGTCGTCGCGCGCCCGTCATCGTGGTGGTGGTCGGGCTCTCGAAGCGCGCGCATCACGGTGCGCTTCGGGGCGAGAATTCGCTTCTTCACCTACCACCACACCACCTTCAGTAGGCAACTTCTAGCGCTTCTAGAGCATCCTTAGTTCTGCAAGAGAATCACGGCCGACTTGATCTGTGAGTGTTTTGGTTAGTACAAACTATTTAGCATTTTCACCATCTTATTCGTTTCCATTGTTGCGGCAGCGGCCCAGTTGCCGGCCCGGAGAAAGCAAAAGGATCACGAACTTTTCGTGCAAATGTACCTGTTTTTCGTTTGACACACACTTTAACCAAAGACCCACTGCGCTTTACTGCTGCGTTCGCGTGTTTTCTATTCGTTCGGAAGCCCGATAGAGGGTACGCGCGACGCGTTTGGGATCACTGATCGTGAGCATTGTTAACGGAACAACACTTCCTTTTCAGCTGACTGTATGGTGGCCTTTGTTGCAGGCCCGAACCGCTCGGCGGTTGAGAGGCTACCGGATGATGATGAAGGTCATGATGATGTATGGCGGCTTGGCCTGGCGAGAAAGTCTCGGGCCTGTGGTTGTGTGACGTGGAGTGCGATTTTTTCTTCTACCAATTCTTTGTCACATTCCGTGGCGTGGTCCGTCCCAAAGAGATGAACGTTTTTGATGAATGATTAACTTGACTGTGAATAATACGCTCCTTCGAGTGCCATCGTTTACCTAGATTTTGTTTACTTTGTTTTGGTTTCGTTCGACACCGCGATCCTTTGCTAATTCTATTTTGTTTCGTTCCATGGTGCACTTTACCTTTACTTCATCACAACCCACGTTTCGTCGTCGTCGTCATCCTCGCCGTCACCACTTGGCTCCCAGATCTCGCAGCCGTAGCCCGCGCTCTCGCTCGCGTGAGCTAAAGACGCGCTCGCGCAGCTACAGCCGTTCCCGCAGCCGTTCCCGCGAACGTGGGTCGCGCACCAAGACGACACCAAAGCGTGCGGGCGCCCAGAACCATCGCTCGCTCAGCCGTGGCGCTAGCAAATCGCCACGCCGCGCGGTGACCAGAAGCCCATCGAGAAGCCGCTCGCGCACGCCGAAGCGCTCGGTATCGCGCTCCCAGTCGCGCTCCATGTCGCGATCGCGGTCTCGTCACCGCAACGGTGACCACGATTAAAAGTGCAGCCTCAGCCAGCCGGCCACACTCACTGCTGTGTGCCGTTCCCCGAAGAAGATGATCCTCAACCTCAGCTACCTTGGCCGGGTGGCCAGAGAGAATGTACCCGGGAATGCACGAAGAGTGGCCGGATGGGGCACGGTCTGGTAGAATGTAATCCCCTTTTGTCAACAAAACACCTACCCTTATTCAACTCGTAGCCACCCAGAGTTCGGATGGCGGAATTTCAAACCCCCCCTACCGAACGGATGGACCAAAAGATTTTGCGACCGCTTGATCGCGTCACATACAACAAAAGCATGCATCAACAGTAACAGGGAGCGTGTGCAAGACCACCGAGCAAGCCAGAACGAGAGCAGTGGCCAGAGAGGAGAGCAGGGTTTATAATTTATAGACAAAAACACAGTAACGTATCGGCTAAGATTATGCAGATTAAGCTCTCGTAAGAGATTCACAAGTTCAAACTCCCAGCGGGCGCCCCCCCCCTTTGGGGCCAGCAACTAACCGTGTTCTCTCTAGCGCGTGTTTGTTGCGATGCAACCGTCATCCATTGCTCACCGACGACAGAGGGCCAACACCCCTCCGTTTAGATTCAGAAAACCTTTTTTGCCACGCAGATCTGCACGATTTTTCAAGTTCTCTGACGCTGCCGAACGATGTCCTTCGATGAACCGCAGGTCTGTAGTGGACACGAACGCATCGGTTTGTAAACGGCAAGCCGGAAAAGAAATCGTAGAAGAAGCCACCCGCCAATCATCGATCTGTGTGAACATTTTAATGCCGTGTCGACGAGGCCCAAGCCAGCTTTCCTTTCCATCACTTCATACAACAGGCTGAACGATTATTTGTTTATGATTTGTAATTACAATATGTACGGTTTGATTTACGTGACGACGAATAGGTAAGCGTTTAGCATTGAGTGTATATGAATAAATCTAATCCGATAAACGAAAGTCTCGATATGGCCGGTCTGTTTGGGTTTGCTTACATGATCAGTAATAGCACTTTGCAAGTCACACCCGAAACAACTGAGACCAGTACTCTACTGTATTGTTTGGTGAAATAGTCTGGTATTGGCACAAAAAATAAATATAACCTTTATTCCTTCTCTAGTTTGTTTTCAATCCTATTGTACTTGTTATCGACCGACCACTTGCGTTCTTAGCGCACACGTTAACACTCTCCAGGACATTCCGGAACAACTTTCATCACGTTGAATGGCTACCGTAGGGTCGACAGGTCCGGCAAGGGTTGATCCTCCCCATTATGTGTACTCCGGCTCCGTGTCCTCGTCTTCGATTTGAAAGATTTTAGTCACCGCTTCCGTGTTCAGCTGCTTCGGTCCCTCGCAGCTGGTATCCGTGCTCGAGCAGGTCTGCAAACGTAGGGTACTGCAGGATCAACCGCTCGGTCTTACCACCCCGCACCGCTTACCTGACAGTTGCACGACTTCGGTTCCATGTATTCGTACTGCCGCGCCTCAGGGTCCGCGTCCGGGTGACAGTGCCTCAGCATGGCCACCGCTTTCGTGCGTCCCCCGTGCACGCAAACGGGATGGTGTGACCGTTTGTACGGGAAGCGCCAGTCGGAGATTTCGTTCGAATCACACCGACCCCAGCAGGACAATACCGAAACATGATCCCAACACTCGCGGCCCTTACTATCCGTTTGCGATACGCGGTACGTGAACAGGCGCTTGTGGCAACCGAGATACACTTGATTCGAACGATCGGTCATCTCCCTACGGGTTTCGGCGGTCGATCCTCCGAGCGACAGGATCACGCAGAAGACCGATACCAGCAGCCGACCATTCGCCGTACTACTCATCGTTCCCGGCTTGGCTCTGGCGTAAAAAGTATACCAGAAACCAAAACGGACCACACTGGAGATCGTTGTCCCCGACACTTGTTACAGACTTGTTTGGTTGGCGAACGAAACGAAAACCCTACGCGGCATCACTCCGATCGTCGCTCTGTCGGGTGGATGATGCATCAGCGGACGAAATCCTGCCGTTTTATACACCCGAATCCTAGTGGCCGAGTTTGGCCTGGGCTGTCTCGGACATGCGCAACGGTCCGGACGCATGAAATCCGGACTCGTTGCGAGAAGTGACCACTCGTGTGGGCGAATGCCCGCTGGCCATTCGAATCGGTTGCCTCCTTCGTTCGAGCATTCGAAGCCGGACCGAAGATGGGGATTACAGAAACACACCCGCAGTCAGCGGTGGCCGCACTTGAGCCAGCTGATTTCTAATCGGCAGGCTCCTGTCCGGCGTCAAGTGGAAGAAAAATGCAAATGACCTAATCGGATTTGCAGTCATGTGAAAGAGGAGTATTTGAGAATTATTGAAATGTTTTGTCCGTCCGGAATGGATGCAGTTTTTTTTGCTGTGGGCCTCTTGCCGGACCATTACACGAGAGCAACAAATGGGGCCGTTGGAAAGACGCCATTGATTTGAGAAACCCCACGCGCACACACCCCAGTCCTCAGCTTTATACCCTGAAGGATTCCTCTACAAATTCTCTGGCTAAGCTAAGGGTTCGTTTACGAAAACACAAAACCCAGACTTTGTCGTCACTCGCTGATATCGTTTAATTTGTGCTGCCTTGGTGCCTCCCGGGGATTCGCCTAGTATCCGTCGCCATTTCGTTGTTCCCAATTGGTTCAGCATTCGGCTGGCCGAAATGAAATCAGCGTTACGGTCGATAAATAATAAATCGGTCTCGTTGAAAAGTCTTCGGAAATGAATTACATTTTTCAGCCAAAGAAGTCTCTATTGTATTAACCTTTGAAATTGGCCTGTATTCTTCATTTCAAACGTATATACATCGGATCGGATCGGATAACGGATACTTGTTTATTGCATATTTTTCGTAACGAATTGTTTAGTATCTAAGCAGATGCCCTCCTCTACTGAGGGCCACTTAAGAGGGCCCCTACGCCGTTAGGTTTATAGTGACGACGCCGGATGTCGCTGAAGAACCAAGGAACCTTCATTTTCCGATTTACGTCCCACGCAACGAGGATCGTGCGCATGTCCTGTGAGTTTGGGAGTACAATCGAGCCGCGTATAAAACGTTGCGCTAGGACCTCAACAAGAGTCAGTACCAAGAAAGTTCAGTTCACAACGAGCGTCCTTCTCTCAACCAACCGTTGAGGCGTTGTGGTGATGATGATAAATAGAAGGTTTTAAAGACAATTCCCAAACGTGGTTGAAATTCGAAGCGGAACGAAGTCACAGGGGCTAAGTAACGTTCACCGCACCGTTCGCACAGCCGATTCGAGTCGGAGCAGAGTGAAAAGATGTCATGGACTCGACTGATGATAGTGGCGGTGTGTTGTTCCGCTATGGTGGTAAAGGGTCGGGAGACCTGGCAGAAACCGGGTTGCCATAAAGTTGGTGAGTAGCCTCCGGCCCAGGGCGGGCCGGATTCGGTTTATCGTTTCGACGGGCCCCAATGCGTACGTTTGTTTCGTCCCGAATGCAGGCCACACGCGAAAGATAAGCATACCGGACTGTATTGAGTTTTCGATCACCACCAACGCGTGCCGAGGCTTCTGTGAGTCGTTTGCCGTACCCTCGGCTCCGTTCGCGATCGTTGGACACAAACCGCCGCAGCCGGTCACCAGTGTTGGCCAGTGCTGCAACATCATGGAAACGGAGGACGTCCGGGTGACGCTGAGGTGCGTGAACGGGCTTCGAAACCTAACCTTCAAGTCGGCCACGAACTGCTCCTGTTACCACTGTAAAAAGGATTAGCCGCCGGTGGCCCGTTCCCGAGAGCTGAACGTGCCCGGCATGTGAACAAACGAACTGTTTAGCTGTGTATTTACCTCTGAGCCACTTGTTTGAGCCACTGTGGAAAGGTTCTGCGTTTAACCAATGTATTTACAAGTGTACAAATAATTAAACCGATTTAAAGCAGAGTAAGCAAACCCATTTATCGCGTGTAATATTTGTATTTTTATTGTGTTCCATTTAATAGTTGCCGATCAGTATGTTTCGCTCGGAATCCAAATGTTCACCAATCACACTCCCTTCAAAACGGTCACACGCACGCGGTCGTTTTGAAAATACCCTAACCTAGAACCCTACAACAGTCGGTGCTGAACACTACGACAGTGCAGCGCCTCGCATAAGAAACGTTTCCGAAGGGAGCGGTATTCGTTGACGCTTGAATTTTGAATGGGTTAATTCATGTGTCAACGGACTTTGAAAGGACTTTTTGAAGATTTGCACTGAACGGGCCAGAAAAACGTTAGAAGTGATGATAAAGTTTATGAAAACATAATGCATGATGTCGTACATCGATACTGAGCAGCAACGAGCTTCGTCGTCCATAGTGCGTCCGTTTACTTGGAGTAATATTTGTAGATCATAAATTTTTGGAATAATATTTCAAACATAACAGACAGACCCGGCCAAAAGTGGAGGGAAGCTTCCTGAGGGCCATTTGTTAATTACTGACCTGCGCCCCAAACCCGGGAGGCATCCTTGGCATCGTGGTGACTGTTGGCAGTGTCGCCGGTGAATCCACCTGCGGCTCATAAAGCTGTCCATCGATCACAGTGCGGCTCCGTACGCCACAAATCCTTCTCACCATTTTCGGTGGCTTCGGTGCTCCGTGTTCGGTTTTACGGTTTCGGGTCATTCAACCGTCCCGACCGTGGCTGGCTTATTTGCGTTATCGCATGACTGCAGCTGTCCGGTTCCGGGTGTTCAGCTCCCGGTACCGGTTAGCAGCGAGTGCACGGAAAAACCAATTTATGGGCCATTCCGTCCCATATAGCTTCTACATATGGTCACCGAGGGAGAGCGGAAATGCATCTCTCGGCCCTCGGCGTGGCACGGGACACCACGGCTGTGCCGGGGTGGGGCGGGTTCGGAAAGCCAAAGTTCATGACAAACATGTTGATGGTATGTGCCACTGAGGGACCCAAAGTTGATTTATGAGCATGTCGTTTGTCAGGGCCATGCGGCCGTCACCAGCAGTGATGGCCGCCGCGACGAAGTGTCCTGGTCCGGTGTTTGAGATAAATTTCACCACAACGCACCCGCCTTCCGGTCCGGAGAGGTGCGGTCCGGTGTGGAACGGCACCGACGCGTTTCAGCGGGGCTGTGTTTATGCTGTCCGAACAATCGCAATCCGGGACAATCGGGAGCGTTGCCGGCGAAAGGATTTCCGGTTCTGTGTGCGGTGTTTACGGAACGGTCGGAGGAACTACAATGGGCTGATGAGAACGAATTGACACTTATTTACTGGTGTGCGGTTTAGATGACACAAACCTCAGCACCAAGCGCCCGAGGATTTCCTTCCCGGCCAGCGACGCCAGATCCGTTCCGAGAACGGAAGGGCAGCGATCGACAAACAATAGAACTGCGGGCCGCGGCACGGCAGGCCAAATGGGCCAACCCATTAATTTGCAACAAATTCCATTTGTCGAGAAAAGGTGTTGTTGCATGATAATTTATGATTACGCGCGGGAATGCCGCTATGCTTACTGCTGAACCAAAGGCACCGAAGGCTTTTTCGGACCTACTTCTAACCCTCCGCTGGCTCCGGTTCGTGGGCGGGAAATTCCGGGCGCTCCGGGCTTTTAGAGCGCGCTCCTGTTTACGAGACATTCTTTGTTGCCGGCCGGCACCCTCGAAACCGTTACCGACTGTCGGCGGCGAGGGCCAGTATATGGTACATGATTTATGGGGTGAAGACATTTGTTTCGCCAGCGCCGGCCACAGATTACTACTTTCCCGGCTCCCCCGGGTGGTCTCGTTGTACAAGTGTTCCCACGCAGTACAAGCGGTTCGATACGGTTCGGGTTCCAACAGATTGCGAGCCCATCGATAAGCGATCCATGTCCGTGAGTAAGGCCAGCAACAGGTTCGGGGTCAGCATTTATTTGATTGTTTTTGCTACTTTCACAACACGTGATTTATTGTTTCGCATTCTAATCGAATCGAATCGACACACACATACTCCCACAGAAAATTATTTATTGAACTTCCCGTGCAAAACACAACCCACAGTTCGCTTTGTTGCGCTCGCGTATGCAAAATTGCGAGCCCCCAATCCTGCCATTCTATCCCGTGACAAAAACGCGCACTTCAAACGGGGCCACCACCGGCTGGTGGCCACAGAGAATGTGCCCCACCAACAGATTAATTAATTAGCCAAAAGTCAAACCCTCCGCCGGGGAGACCGCCAATCCGCGGGGGTTGCCAGCACGCTGGCGGAACATAAAAACGAGGAAGTGAAATATGTGTCTCCATTGCGGCCTAATTTCGGCGGCCTTTCAGGGTGCCTTGTTTTTGCCAGTGAGATATTTATGTAGGGCGTTCGTTCCGGTTTTTTTCCTCCTCCTCGGTCTCACACCTTGCGTTGTCGGCGGTTCATCGAGGGACGATGCTTAGAACCGCTGGCGGGAGGCCGGTCGGCAGTCGTTTAATTAAGGTACGGTTCGTGCTAAACGCTATCACCAAGGAAACCGGGGCCAGGATGGTAATAGATCCGCCCCAAAATGTTGGTTAACGGGAACTTGGATTTTGGCACATTTTAAATCCCATTTAAATAATGGAAACACCAATTAGCATTTCATTAGCAGCGAGGAGGTGTAAGTCGGAATTACGAAAATAATTACACCATCATAGTCGATGATAGCGAATCATATTGGCAAAACAACATAAGGATGCCCAATGCTATAAGAATCCCAAACATATGTTGGCCTAAGAAAACAATGTACACAAGTCTAGCCTTTAAAGGACCTAGAGAAATAAACCGAAGGAATAGTAAAGACTTGTTTAGTTCGGAGCTGGAGTCACTCCTTCGAACGGTGGTTTCTTGCATTGGACTTCGATGGAGTTCTTGTAGCGGAAAGACCTCCCACAGAATAGAGGATCGGTTCCAGTGCGATTCGAAGCAGAAAGTCAGGAAGTAAGGGCAAGAAAATCACACCCGATTATGGTTCGGCGGTCCCGATGATATGTGTGCCTCGAAAAACCCACCAACCAGATCGTGGCAGTGCGGCGTCCCTTTGCGCTGACTTACTTCCGCCCTCGACGGCGTGTGGTATAAGTAACTGTCCGGTGTGGCGTGTCCTTTCCCTCACCCGGTGTCCCAGGATCCAGAACGTGACCTGGAAGCCGGACAGTGTTTCCGTGTTTTCGTAAGGACTGCAAAAGGGCAAAATTTATGGGCCACCTCCCGGCCGGACATGGTTGCGGACCGTTGGTCATCTATCTGCATTCGGGCGCTGGGCAACCCGTGGCCATAACGCGCATTCCGTCGTCAGCGGTGGCGAAAATAAAGTGCTCCTGTCACACCCCGGCATCTTCGGAACGTTCCCGGAATCGAGGGACGTTGTTTACCGTTATCAATTTTCGCCATTTTCTCAACGTTTGCTGCACCGGAAGCGAAGCGCTAGGACGACGACAAACGAATGTAAAACCCCCCCCGGGGGGGGGAACGATAATCCGGCCACCGGCCGGATCCGGTAATGGCAAACGCTCCGACACGACGGTAATTGACTCATCGGTTCAGGGGATTTTCCACCTCGGGGTTTCGCCTTGCAGCGCCAAGGCACGAATGAGAAACGACACCGAAAGGGCGCCCTGAGGGGGGGACGTTGCGGTCACACTCCGGTAATGCAGTATTTATTCAAATCACCACCGTCTTCCAGCGTCTTCACACGGTTCAGGATGCAGACAAAATGCATGGCCACCAACCGAAGGCTGTCACCGGTTGGTTGCGACAAAGTTTCCCTCTTCCGGGCGCCGATTATCGCAATAATAATAATCATCATCATCCTCTCGGCGACCGGTGGAGTGGCCATTTTCAGGTCAGCCGGCTGGCGCGTGGCGGCGAGAACCATCGGCGTGCGTGGCGACCACCGGCGAAAAGGTGACTCGAATGAGAAATGGTCCGGAGATGAGCTAAGCAGAAAGCGGAGAAAAAGGAACCCGTCGCCGGCCACACAAGGTTACAGCGAAAAACGAAAACAGGGCGAAAGAAAAGCCCCGGGATCACCGGAAAACTCTAGGTGATGGCTTAATTTTCTGCTCCCGTCCGGCGGCGCTAAATGGCTTCGTTGTCGTCCCCCGTCTCGAGCGGCCACTTTGCGGAACCGGACACCGGGTTTCTGTAGATGGAGTGGGCATTTTTGCAAAATTGCCTTCCCGAAGTGGCTGCTGGTCTCTGGTGGCGCCCCCGATTGTTCTGTTCTTTCTGGCTTCTTATGGTTTAATGTTGAAGAAGTAGAGTTTGAAACAGTTCATCAACAACAATGTTGCATGATTCGTAACAGTAACAAAAAATAAAATTGGGTTTACTTGAAGGTAAACTCATTTTGGTGTGTAAAATGCTGCCATTTGGCTAAAGAACTTGACAATCCAAATGGAGGTTGGTTTTGCCAACTTAAAATGCAAAGATTTGGTGTTTTTTTTTCTTGTTAAATCGGCCGCTAAGTCGATGTCACTCCAGAAAGTATTCTCGGAAAGTCCCTACTGCTCCGAAAGAATCATAGGTTGACATCATACACGGCACGAAGCTGGCTAGAACGCTACGGTCAATGGAGTCTGTCACAAACCCGCGATAGTTGCCTTTTCTTTTTTGAAATTTGTTGGAATGTCCTAGGCAAACTTCGCTTTAAACAAGGTTTAGCTACTGGCCAAGCAGCCAACACCGTAACCAAGACTTGTTGAGACAAAGTTTATATGATTTAAAACCTATGAACTTCTGTTACCTATTTGCCTGTTTGGAACACTCCAAGATGCGAACATTGAACGGTCTGAGGTTATTAGAACGCATGCGATTTAGCGTGATTAGCGATTTAGTTGATAGTTATTTTCGTGATAACGTGAAGACAATTACCCGCCACCCGCCACGAAAACGCCTCAAAAACGGACGAAAGCTCAGAATCTACAAAACTGAGTTTTAACTACAAAGTCGTGAAAACTGCAGTTTCATTAGCTCTCACTTCCCAGTGGAACTTCTTGCAACAAACGGCCAGGAGCTTAGCCCGAGTGGCACCGCCCAAACCTGGCTGGCACCGGCTGCAGCCGGCTCCTTTGCGCCCATTCCCCGGTATCTGCCGAAGCCGCCAACCAACTGGATTTTTGAATGGCATCAAAAGTTACACTTTTTGCGGGCCAGTAAATGGGCCGGCTAAGCTTCAGAGCACGAGCGAGCAAGCAGCAGCAGCAGCTAGGGGGGAGGTCGGGCTTCTGGTGGTGGTCACATCGGTGAACACGCTTCGGCGCCTCGTTCCGTGTTCCGACTCGGCCACTAATGCGCCCGTCCTGTAAAAACCGGGGACCATTCTCGCAGTTGTGTAAAACTTTCCACAGCTTGGAGCAATAAAAATGGAACCCAGGCAAACCAATCCAGGTCCCGAACCCTACGCGTCGTCGTCGTCGTGGTCGGGAAAAGTGCGGAAAACTTTCGAAGATACTGTCAGCGGTCAGGGCGTTTTTGTGGTCAGCGTTTAAGTGAATGAAAATGAGCATTAACATTTTATTTTTCCATAAATTTAATTACCCTCGGATTGCGGCCTGGGACCGTGTGATAGCACAGCCCGTGTGAGAGCGTCGCCATTAGAAGGTCGCGACGGCTTTTGGCAGCCCCCGGGGGGGTAGTCGTGAGATTTGTGCCAAAGGAGTGCCACGGCGAAAGAAATACCCGGAATCGCTGCGAGTGGGGAAAAAAAGGACACCAGTATTTCTGCCTGGTTTTGAGCGAGGAATGATCTCGTTTCGTTCGCTTTTTTCCTTCGGATCGCCGACCCCGTGGGCGGATGTCCTCGCGGAGCAAAAGTTTTGCTTGAAATTTAATTAAAAACTTTGTTTACTCTGAATCTGTCGTCGCCGTCGCGCGTTTCTCGGGTGTGTTGTCGCGCTCGTGCCGAAAGATTTGGGGGTACTTGCAAATAATTATGTGATCCTTGGGCGCGCGCGGGAGTTTCTCGGGAGCCTTTTTTCGTCCTTCCGGGCGCGCTCCCATTTCCAGAGACCGACGTTTCTTTTTCCGTATCTGACCCACACGACGGTTCCGGGGGCAGCGGATGACAATGTTTTTGTTTCCTATTCCATATCCTTTTAATAGACTTGGGAGCAGAAGGCATACGGTTTTCTTAAGGTGAGCTCCACTTCAGACCCCGGGCCCGTTGGCCATAGGAAGCGGATTTGTTTGTTCATTTGGAAAAGCAGAACAAACGGAAAAAAGAAGAAAAAAACTAGAAAGGCAAATAAAGCTCACAAATGAGTTGGCGTACGTTGGGTATGGCGATAAGTTCTCGCGCATGAAGTCACAATGACTCTACTTCTAAGTCTTATTTTCGATTTAATTACTTTAATTTTAGTTTTAACCCAAAAAGACCTACAATTCCAATTTAATGTCCCATTTAATAGTCAGATTAAGGATGCCTTATCAACAAAGTTATCTTGTTTAACTATTTTTTATTTTATTGTCGTTTCGGTTGTAACAAGTCAAGTCCTTAAGGACATTTTTATGAAAATACTACGCCAATAACTGTAGCTTTCTAAAGGAGTCCGATTTTTCCGGAAGACCCAATAGATTTTTGCTATGGCTTAATGTCGACTGATGCGCGCGCCAAAAAAACCGAACCGCCCGAGATTTCGTCCGTATAATTGTATGCGGAAAGTTTCGCAATTTGCCAGAATCAAGGATTCGCCGTTTGTATTCATGCCCTCCGACTGGAAGTTTTTCGTCAGGACATAAACAGCACGTAGCAGCGTAGCTCACGGGGACATTATCGTGCATTAATTGGGAAAAACGGCTATTCTCGCCATATGGGCAACTTCAGCCGTAATGGTCCACACGACAACAATAGGTGAATGAATTTAAAGTTTCAATTTACGAATCCTCAAACTTAATGGAGTTTTCCCAGCATAAACCGAACGAAAACCAAACAGTACGATCGAAAGCAGCAGCATTGAGAAACAACAGTATTGATGTTGTTTCGCTTTCGATGTAGAAAGTCTTATTAATTGAAGCGTTTCATCTTGTTGCTCGCGGACGCGGAGGATGGCGCGCGAACCGCACTTCATTAATGTTTGCAAACGTGATGGAAAAGATGATTGATTGGATTATCCTGACCGTGGTTCGCACCGTCGATCCGCGGCGCACCTGGCACCTGGCCAGTCGACGCGCTGCGCGTTTGCGTAAATGTCGTAATTTATGTGACGAAAATTGACGTCCCTTGCCGCTTCGGTTGGATTAAACTAATTTGCGTTAATCAGTGCAAAGGACTTCGGCCGACTTCTCGCGCGCCGCTGTTCTCGGGGCAGACGTTCGGAGGCGTAGTGGTGCGAACGTGCCATTTTTTTACGCCACCAACCGGCCCCAACCGCAAAAGGATCCGTGCATGTCACGGTGACCCACGGAGACCAGAGACCATTAATCTCACGCCAGCTCTTGCCATACCGGTGGGCCGTCCTTCGAGCAAGTCAGCAAGGCTAAAGGGGGCTCCGTTTTAGATGGATAATTAATTTCCGGTTTTCCGCGTTGTTTGGGGGGTTTCCTTGACGCCACTGTCTTGGGCGAACGCCGCTGTGAAGGTGAGCAAAATTACGTCCGGACTGGGCCATGGTAGGTAATAATCTTCTTCGCCGTTCTTATGATGGTTAGCCCCATAAAGGACCCACAAGCGTAAATCTTACATTCATCTTGTTGTGGGAGAAGATGCCGTCTTTTAAGCTGGAACAATTTGACTCCATAAAAATGCTGTCATTATCATTTTGGTCTGAAATTAAATAATTATTCTATGTGTTAAAGAGCCCTGGTGTAGTTATTTGCTATTTATTTAGATAAAATTCACATCATTTGCTGTCGGAATTATAGAGTAAAAATTCATAAATATGTTGGGAAACGCACAAATATGTTATGATGTTTAATATTAAAGTCGCAGATATTAATACATTTTTCCTGCTAAAACTTGGTTCTTTAATATGGAAAACATGCTCCAACAGACATGCAAACTTTTGTGAAATGAGAAAGAATTTTTAAAAGCTTTATATACTATAAGAACCTGCAGCGGCAAGTTTGTTTGGAGTAGAAAATCGTTTCAAAAATTGAAAAGTTTCAATTGCGAAACAATTCAATTCAATTCAATTCCCGTTGCTTTCAATGGTTACAAAAACTGAACAAAACATTACCGATGCATGCAATAAATTGTGGTCTTTGCTTGGACCTGGTCCTGTCTGTTTACAGCTTACGACTATTAAAAAAATCTCATCATTTTACTACACAATTATGGTTGAAACTGCATCCGGAAGTAACTGTCATGCCGTGGAACCGCCTGGCAAGTTTCATTAATTTTTAATTTATCGTAAAGCAGTACCGAAAGCTATTATGCCGTCTTCCTGCTTCTTCATTAACGATGCACTATCGCTATTCCGAGCACATCGTTTGAATTCGTGCAAACCTCGCGGCTCCGGCGGCGGATACAACTTTACGGTTCATTACGTTTTACATGCCCGCTCGTCCTGCGGCTCCCACACAACTTCCCGTGGGCCAACAATCCCGTGACTGTACAAGCCGGTAACTAACAACAGGCTCCGTGGGTGCGCGCCATTTTTGCGCTGCGCGTCCCGTGGCTCCTGCGGAACGGAGGGCACTACCGGGGGGGGGGGGCGCTTTCCGGTGGCTGCCAGTTGCAGAGTACTTACCGACCCCGAGGACGGACGTTGATGTGGTCGGGAGAAATAAGCAGATTATAATCAGATAATAAATATTTATGAGCATGAGCGCAAGGATCTCGCAGGCAGCGAGGGACAGAGAGCGCACTCGACATCCTTCTTAGTGCCGTCGACCTAGCGCAAGGCGCCCCGCTGTTCGGGCGCTTTTTTTTGGGTGGAATTTGCAAAGGACCCACACCCGCCTTGCACCGGAACCGCATTGCATCCGCCGCGGCCGCGGTGGTTGACGATTTTTGCCTCCATTTTCCGTTCCGTTTTTGAGGTCCCAGCCTTCCGTTCATTACACTGCTTCATCAGGGCGAACAAAAAAGTGTGGCATTCATCATCACCAACTGTGGCGCGAATCGGAGTGTGTGCCACGGGCAAGATTTGTAGTCGTGCTTCCGTGACACGCCCGGCACGCCCGGCACCCCGTCGTCTCCACCGTCGCCGTCGTCGCCGTCATCGTCGTTGACAAATGTTTACCCATTGTATTGCAATAAATCGCATTTATCTTGCGACGCCGGGCCCACCCACCGGCGCTGGCGGGCGCAATTAAGACAATAAATGTGCAATTAGCACGACTCTCATAATTGCAGGGCAAGCCGGGACGCGGGCGACGCAGACGACGACGAGTGTGTGTAATTGATTTGCGAAAGTCAAGAAGGCGAAAGGCACGATTTACGATTTTTTAAAAAGTTTGCGAGCGAACCGGAAATGGCGTGTGTTGTTTTAGAAACGGTCCCATTTGCATCCGAATCGGATTAGCATAATGCATGCGCCTACAATCGGCTTATGGTTTATGCTTTGCTGCATTGGAAAAAAATGCGCCTTAAGTGCGTGACATGCCATTTGCATACCAATACCGCAAAGTACCTCGTCCGGCTCGTTCGAACTCCGATTAATCGATTGCCGAACGCTCGGTCCTGGTGGTTAATTATTCGCACCGCAGGCGAACTGCGGAACCTCATTTTTGGAATAAAATATTCACTCGAACATGTCAATCGCTGCGAGTGCGGCGTGTTCTGTGGCAAGATTGATTTTTATTTTAATTATCCTCCATCGAGAGCCGCCCCTTTGGCCACATAAAGCCCTCGCAAATTAATAGCGTAATTTGTGTGTAATAATTTCGTTCCGTTTTTTTTTTGCCGTCGTGCCTTGTTTGCGGTCGGGACAACAACTTCCGGCGAGTAATTGAGGTTTTCGATTCGAGTGGCGATTCGTCGGTCGGGCGTGGAGGGTCCCATTTTTCGGACTGCTTAATTGGCTGAACTTAAATATTGAACACAAAATAGCCGGGCCGACCGGGCCAGTTAATGATGCGAACTCGTGATGCCGCACCGCTCACGGTTAAAATGTGCGCGAAGATGGAATGCGAAAAAGTTGTGGTGGAAAAAGGCGGCCCGATAGTGAATCACACAAACAAACAAACTGAGGGGCCGCCTCGGAATAAATCTCATTAACGGTGGCCGCCGGCTTTCGGGCACTTCATTATGGATGGGAATGAACGAACAGTTGAGTGGAGTTTTGGAACGATTTTCAATTGTGAACCAATCCGGTGCGCAACATTGACGTCGTTTCGGGCATCTGCCAGTGCGGTTGCGATCGAAAGCTGTCGGGTCGGGCTGAAGGACTTTACAACCCCCGGAAAAAGGGGGCAACTTTTGTGAGGCCAACTTAGCATACGCTCCATCTTGAGTGGTGCCGATTACCTCGGTCAATCGATAGGAAAATCCCCGCTTAGCTCTTGCTCTTGCCGGACCGGAATACCTGCGCCACCTGAGACGCCACCTCTGTTCCTCGGACTGCTGTTAGCTCGGCCGGAATCCTGCAGTAAATGAAATATCGACCGACGTAAATCGATTCCTGCTGGCGATAAATTGTTACCGTTTTATCTTGATCATCCGGGGATGGCCCAGCTGGGCGGGCGGTTGAAAAGTGTATGTGACCAACGGAGAGTTCACTTCGCCCAGCAGGCAGCAGTGGGCCTTTTGGACTCCCTAATCTGCTGTTATTCAGCGATGTAACACACCGAAGGGCCGAGCAAGCTCGCACCTCAAAATGGTGATAACCATCGGCGGAGGAACTTATCGCGCAACCCGGCCTGACCGGAGCAGCCCCATAAACGGGCTGTAAATCAATAGTATATACCGACAAGTTGTGGTTTGCCACAGGTCCTCTAAGCTAAACAAAAGGTGGCTGAAGCAATTTGGAAGGCCAATCTGTGTGTGTGTGTTCGCCCAGCAGCCGTACCAATTGAGCGGTTTCTAATCGCATCAAAACGTGTCCCAATACACCTCCTGGAACAGGATTATGGGTTGAGTAATGCGTTGAGTAGCAGTGCGACAGTGGAACATTAATTTTGCCCAGCGTGCGCAGCGTGCACTTTCACATTCATAAAGAAAGCTGGAGAGAGCTTTTCCTTGCGCGTTGCGGAGTGGAACGAAAGTCTCTTTCCCACAGGCGGCCAGCTTCTTTGAAGATTGATGCTTTGAAGATTTTAAAAATATTACATTACAGGTGGGAGCAGCGAGAACAGCGGACAAGACGAAACGACCGAGGAATTTGTGCCACGAAATTAGATCCTTTTTAGTTGCCCAGCCCATTCGTTTATGATAATGGGAAAATCACAAAATGTTAGACCAGATTAGACGTTGCGATGCGATTACATTTTCGTCGGTCTCAAACTTAATGGTCCACGAAACATATAACCCGTTTGAAGGATCCGGAGCGAAGAGGCACTTGTTATGCAGCATTTATGGGCAAGCATAAACGATGGTCGACGAAGGTCTCTGCACACACCGGGCTTTGGGTCGTGTCCTTGCTGCTTCTATGGCTTGAGAGAAATGATGAAAATGTGATGCAAACTGTCGAACACACACACAGGTGCGTAAGCATCCTTTTGAAAGAACTGAAAACCGAGCATCAAAGGGATACGTCGCGCGGCAGTAAGAGATTAGTTTCGTCTCGAATGTCTCAAAAACAAATACAACAGCCCCGAGACACGAAATAGCGATGTTCGAGTGTGTGTGAGAGAGAGAAGGAGAGCAGTCGACTGTCGCACTTCTGACGGCCTCGCATTCATAGGTTGCTGTGAGGAAATGTAACAATAATATCTTCACCAGACGGCACGCTTCAACAGAGCGTCGGAACGAAGAACCAGGCGCCTCCATTGTTCAAATTATTTCTTCAGGCGATGCTCGGAGAGTGACCCGAGATTTCGCGACGCATAACAGATGTGCAGCCATCAATACAGCAAAGCGCTTCATTAGAATGAAACCGTGCAAATTTGATGAGTATTTGAACCTTCTCATTTAATACATCATCCTTGTGTTTTATTGATGTAAGCGGTGTTTAAATCCGCCTTTGTTCGTTTATGTATGCACTGACTAAACGAATCTCTTGCGACAGACGTTAGCTCAAACTGTACCTTTCACATTAACTTGAATTTAAAATAAAAAAATTAAGCAACTGTTCATTAACGGACACCTAAGACAGCGCTGCTGGTTACAACAAATGTCACTCTTATCACCAGATTTTAGTTAATAAATCCTGATTTGAAGTTCACTAACAGACGGGAGCGTTAAAGAAGTCTTAAAGCGCAATTCGAGTCAATTTCGGTAAATATTTGCTTGCACGAAACCAGATTTCACGGTGAATGGTTCAAATGGGATCATTTATATTTCCCATTGTTTATGGTGGCCCCCGGTTCGTACACAGTCAGCGTACACAGTAATTTATGGTGCCGAAGTGCAGCAAACTTGGCCCTTTCTTTCGGGCCCGAGCCACTACAATGGCCGGACAGCGACTGCAACCGAAACACGGACGAAACGACCGACGAGCGAGCGAACACTCGAAGTCACCACCAATGGGGCCCGGCTCCGCGCCAGGGACGGGCTTTTATGGGGTCTTACATCAAAAGTCAAACAATTCCACCGCCCCTCCCCGGCCACAGCTCCCTCCCTAGGATTGTGCGGCACGCTTCGGTGATCCACTTCCGGTTTTCCGTGGCGGATGAGCTACGCGGACTTTCGGCGCTTCCGTGGCGCGGTGCAGTTTCCCGAGTGCATCCCATTTTTCTCCCGGACCGGTTCCCGTCATTTGTATTGTGCTGCTGCTGCTGCAGGGACCACCGTCGGCCGGAAGTCGGCAAGGAAGAACAAATAAAAGAAGCCAGAAAGAAAAACACACACACACCGACCGGCACAAACAAGTATCGTCCGCAGGGAGCGCAAGCAAATTTCGGACGACACCCGGGAAGTGGGGCGTCACTCGCGAAACGGAAGTTAACCGTTGGGCTGGCTGGGGCTGAACCGGTATCACCGGAAGGCGACTAGACAAACTCTTCCCAGCGAAGGTTTCAGGGGGGAAAAGTTGGTGTTGGCCAAACTTTCATTCACAAGGGCAAGGAAGAGTAGAGCTTTGGCGAATGTCGCAGCGAATTTGGCGGACGCGGTAATAAATATTTATTTGGCATTAAAATTAAAATCAACGAATCGGCGTAGAATTTTGCATTAATTTTGGCACGTTCAGGTACCGGATTGGGTTAGCAGGCGGTGTCTCTGCTTACTCCTCGCTTGCTAGATCGCTGGATTCGCATCGCTTGCGGTGAAAAGCCGAGCATCATCAGCAGCAGCATCATCAACGGCGATGCCATGGGCGAAAGGCGGCACCATCTGAGAGCCTTCAAAGCAACCGAGGCCTTGATGGGCACCGCCGTCGAGGCACAGAACCTCTTCAGGCACCGCACTCCGCGGGGTGCAATTCTAATGAATGGAAAACATGAATATCACCGCCATCAGC
Organism: Anopheles cruzii; assembly: GCF_943734635.1. NCBI lineage: Eukaryota > Metazoa > Arthropoda > Insecta > Diptera > Culicidae > Anopheles > Anopheles cruzii. Next base: position 78,370,811 of record NC_069145.1, read on the forward strand.
GCAGTGAAAAGTGGAACACGTCACCGTCGTCGTCGTCGTTCTCGCCGTCGTCTGACAGCCTACCGACCGACCGGTTTTGTAGGTCATTAAGGAGTTACAGAAATAGATACACTCGGCGGGTTGGGGCTCCGGCCACAGCTTGCGGCTGGCTCCGTGTGTGTTGGGAGCAGAAGGCAAATGCTAGGCAGCGCCGTCGGCTCAATCCACACTGGTTGACGTGATACTATGTTTTGCGTTGCATTATTAAATGCTCTCAAATATTCATAATATACCCGTTGGACGGCCAGCTTACGGGACCTCAAGTGGAACGTGATTTCGATATACCCAGCCGCAGCGCATCCGGTCTTTGATGTGTAGATTTTATTTCATCGCTTGCATCGTAAATGGACGGAGAATTGCACCGAGCACGGAACACTAGAACATCGGCGACGAGAAGACGTTCACCACACGCTCCACAGTTGATCGCTCCGCTCGCAACCGCTGCGGCACATTAGACGCGGAAATGCACCGTAAAAGGAGTGATTTTCCGGAGTGCTTACGGACGGCCTGACGTGACTGACGGGACGTAGCTGCGGAGATGGCATCGCCTGCAACGTTGTCAGCGTGTGCGCACTTTTCCCCGCAGCAACATTAGCCGGTGCATTTCGGCGGATCGCCCAACTCTCCCCACAACACACACACACCGCGACACCGGGACATCGGGAAGGGTCCGGAAATAAAAAGCTGCCATTTAGATCGGGGCGGACCCCGGGAGAGAAATAAAAGACCGGTGATAATGCGAAAGTGTCAGACACGCTCGGGGAAAGGGAAGGAGCGCCGGGCCAACGCAGCCCACTGATGGATGGAAGTGCATTAGAATGTAAGAGGGATTTACTGTCGAGGGATACTTTTCCTAGAGCTCCGGTGGTCCGGTTTACGGCGGTGCTTTCAACTTGATGACCTGCCCCGAGCCGCTTTCCACGACCTTTAGGGCGGCTTATTGACGGTGCTGGTGGTGGTGGGACGGTGCCAGGGTTGAAAGTGTGATCCTACACACGGTCGTACCGGGTGCCCCCCGGGTGGAACAATATTCTGAAGCAGAAAAGGGGTACGCATTTCGATAACACAATACCCAGAACAGATCGTATCGCGCAGAAGGATTCGTGGTGGTGGTGGTGGGCTGAGCAGTTCTCCGAAGGTAGGACTTGATGGTAACAAAAGGCTTGTGAATGCATATGTATGAGGCCGCTGCGCTGTCCATCGTTCGCAGAAGGGTCGTATTTAGTTGGGCAAATTCTTGAATCTGAAACAGTGCATCGGAACATAAGCATGTGAGCGTGAGTGACAGTGAAAATGTAAAAGTGGCTATTACTACTAACTAGGACACTTCGGGCTCACTTCGGAATTAACGTATCTACTCTTTAGGACGTACGCTGAACAACGAGAGAATGAACGAATATCGTGTGTTGGGTACGGGATTGCGTTGGGTCGAAATGATTGGGGAACTGAAT